>NW_017307410.1:187432-213852 GCF_000935625.1 Nanorana parkeri | reverse complement strand
ACAATGTGAACTTTCTATCTGTTCATGCTGAGCTATTGGAGCACTCTGCCCACAGAGGCTTCAAGTGCACTCCGACCACCGAAGAATCTGGCTTTGACCCCCCTGAGCCCTTGAATCAAACCAGGACCTGGGCCCCTGTTACTACGGCTGATTCAGAGTCCCAACATTCTACCTCAGAAGGATTTTTTCGGTGTGCTGGTGACATTCTTCAGGACCAATCTATGTATGCAGCAGTGCCATCCGCAGTCATTACAAGCACCCTATCACTGGGAATATCCGGACAGGAGTGCAGCAAGATTTTCTTCTTTCTCCTCTTCGGACTCCCCTGTCTTAGAGGGGACTTCACCTCATCTAGGTTAGATTTGGGCATTGGTCCTTCTGGTTTTCATGTGTTGCAGTCACTTTTGGGTTCCTTTTTGTATCTGCCAGAGGCTGCTCCACACCCCTCACGTTGGACTGCTTTTGAATGTCCGACTGTTTCTGAATTCCTGCGTCCCTCAACGGACAATAATGAAAGCGAGTGTTTTGTACGGAGCGTGAAATCTTTTCCTTGGAGACAACTGAAGGACACAGGTACCACCGTCCCTGTTTTTTTGCTGGCCCTGTGTATTGTTTTTTTCCACAAAACTGAGGCACGCCGGGTAAAGAAGGGTTATATGGGGGGGGGGGGGGGGAATTTTTTTTTTTTTTCTTTTTACAGCAGCACAACCGCCGGCCAATAGAAAACTGTTGGGCGTACTTTTCTCTTTCTTCTGACCTCCTGAAGGTGACAGTGAAAACCAGACTGCTTCTGAATTCCGGTGTGCGTCAATAAACTCTTATTAGCAATAAAGCATGACAAGTATACTTTTTTTTAAGGTGAGAAGCTTTGACTCTTGCAATGGAAGATTACTAACAACATCACAAATCTTTAAAGTGTTGTGACTGTACAAACACAACAGATACTACTGTATGGACCAATGTCCAAATGCAGGGTATGTGGACAGTATAAATCTGGACATAACCACTTTGCTGCACCCCACAATTCGAGACTGACTGACACGATCTAGAATGCATGGCCTCTAATCTTTTACTACCCACCTTAGACATTTATTACACCCACTTGTGGCATGTGGTACAGGATATATACCGTGACAACAAGCCCCCACATTTATTACACCCACTTGTGGCATGCGGTACAGGATATATACCGTGACAACAAGGCCCCAATTAAGGGAGACAGCGAACGCTTCCCACTGAATCACACACCAAACACATGCCACCCACTACACGAGGGGAGACAAGTTATTACTACACTCACTTGAATATTGACTGGAACCTTCTCCCTTACAGAGTTCTTCCCCGACCCTCATGGAACAACCCTTTCATAAACTGACCTTTTCAATTACCCCCCAGTTGAAATTCTATTTAACAGGACACCACAGGACTACCCATGGATGGTCAACTCTGCAACATACTGACACAACCCATTTCACATAAATCAGGATTAGTGTTGCCAGCCTATGCAACGCCCATAGATTCACGCAAATGGCCACCATGTATGACAATCAAGAATTTGGCCTTTGCTCCCACATCTACAATAGGGGAGAGGAGCTTGTGTGAGCCGAGCTACTTGCCTAATCTACACCTTACACATTAGAACATGGGCAGGACCCAGAGGCAAGCATCAAAAGATAGATCCCTGCAGGGCCTTTTACATGGTGAGCGATAAAGGAGGAACCTAAATCATATGCAACACAAATTAAAATAGGCAAAAATATTTAAAGTTCAGAACACATGAAGGGGGAAGGACTTATCAAAACTGGAGCAGACATAATCTGGATCAGTTGCCCATGGTGACCAATCAGCTCCTCTCTCCAGTTTGCTCAGTTGAGATTTGAAAATGAGAGATAGAAGCTGATTGGTTGCCATGCAAATCTGTTCCACATTTTGATAAATTCCCCTCGCGGTTTTTAACGTGACACCAAATAGTTGTGAGAGGCGATAGAATAAGGAACGGTGCATACCTTCTAATATCAGTTAGTTTCCTGCGGCAATGCTTCCAGTCGCGGTGTTGGCGGGACACTGCATTCACCGCCACAGCTATCTGTTGCCAGATTTGCTTCTTCTGGTACGGGTAGAGGTATCGTCCCTGGGAACCGCACAGCTTCGCGTAGTGAGGGACGGTGTTGGTCACCAGCACAGAATTCTCCAGTACTGACCACGTCAAATTCTGCTTCCGACTGGGCTGGCTTCTACACTGACTTCTGCCCCGTGATGACCTTGCAGTCCCAGATGGGCCAGCGTTTGAGGAAAAGGCAGCGGCTTGAAAATCCCAACACTACAGGAAATAGGAAGTGTAGCCTGACACAGGAAGCAAAGACCTTTCTTCTCCTAGGTTCTTTACACACGTTCGCCCCAAACACCCCATCATATAAACCTTGTACTGTAAGCTGAACAATCTGCTGTCATCGGTTTTCACAACATTCCATGTAATGACATCAACCCATCTGCTGCTGACGTAAAAATCGGGCCAATGCCTTTGGAAAAGGATGGGTGAGTGCCTTGAAAATACTGTTGGACGCATGTCCATCAAGCATTTGCTGGGTGAATTAGGGTCGCCCGAGGCAGGGTGTCACCCGGAGCGGAGACTGGTTGAAACCCTGCCGTGACATCATGGCGCATGCGCGGTCCTCTAATTGACGCCTGCCGGCGGCCATCTTAGTGGTGGACGCTGGCAGAGAGAGGAAGGGACGTTCCCCTCCTGACACTATCGGCTCTCGGTCCATGAACGATTGTCGGACTTTTTAAAGGAGGTGACACCAAAATGACTGCCAGTCATTTTGGTGTCACCCCGGTTCGTACCGCACCACCCTTGTGACGCCACTGGGTTGAATTACACAGCCAAACCTCTCTTAAATAGATCCAAAGTGATGGGTAAAGCATTCCAAATACAGTATAGAAAACATCTTATAGATAGACCCCTTCGTAGTGCAACAGACCAACATTACGGGAAATTTTAAGCTACAGAACTGGAAGTTTCAATCGTTTTTTTGGTTGGAGAAGCACTCTTTATACATATCTATTCTTCCATCTTAGATTACCGTATATACTCGAGTATAAGCAGAGTTTTTCAGCCCATTTTTTTTGCTGAAACGTGCCCCCCTCGGCTTATACTCGAGTCAGCGTCTCGAGCTGGTCAGGTTTCTTCTTACGTCGCGTCACTGCCCACCGAAGCAGCAGTGAAGCGACGCTCGGTGAGGTAAGTAAGAAGGAAGAAAAAACCCCCGCAGCGGCCAGTCAGGAGCAGGGAAGCAGGGATGAGTCAGCGGCGTGCTGGTCAGGCGAGAGGAGCTCCAGGTGGGGTTGTAATTTAGCTGGCAGGCACCTCTAAGTCAGCTAAATTAGGAACCCACCTGGAGCTCCTCCCACTGGACCAGCGCGCCGCTGACTCGTCCCTGCTCTCTCCGGCACACGGACACAGTGAGTGAGGGCAGATTTGGGGGGGGATTTATTAAGCAATTATGTATTGTCTGCACTGTATTAGCAGTATATACTCTATATACTACATATAGAGTATATACTGCTAATACAGTGCAGACAATACATTTACAATTATACTAACATGAATGTATTAAATGATCTGTATGTAGCCCTGTACTATGGATCATTTAACCCATTCATGTTAGCAGAGGATCATTGTAAATGTATTGTTGCAGGCACTCTATATGTACATGTACTATATACTACATATAGAATGCACTGAACAATAGATTTACAATTATCCTCTGCTAATATGAATGGGTTAAATGATCCGTAGTACATGATATGTAGCCCTGTACCCCCTTTTCCACTTACAGAGCTAGGTTATTGTTTTTCTTTTAAATAAATATTCATGTAATTTTATTGGTATCTATCTTCATTTTGTACATTTACCAGTAGCTGCCTCATTTCCCACCCTCGGCTTATACCCGGGTCAATACTTTTTCCCAGTTTTTTGTGGTAAAAGTAGGTACCTCGGCTTATATTCGGGACAGCTTATACTCGAGTATATACAGTAGATAAACAATTGTACACCTCATGTGTAGTTTTAAAGTGCATTGCTGAAGATGCAGGCAAGAGCATCAAAGTTCCTCCGCTACAGATTTACATTTGTATCGCTCCCTACAATGTTATATGACCCTTATTTATGTCTACCTGATCATCCTGCGGGATGTTGTGATGTTCCTGTGTGTAATCCCGGGAATACAAAGGACTGGGACATCTCTCTGGTGTGTTTCTGTTACTGGATCCATCTGTAGAAAACACACGGTCAACAAGAGATTACAAACATTTCCAGACTTAAAGTGAATCTGTAGTGGTATATTGTAAGGTGGCCCTGTGCCTGCTTAGTTTACCTTCTGAGCAGAAATCACTCTTTTAACCAATTATCTTCAGCACTGCATCTTGGTCAATAACTGATCTTCTCTTCTCGCACCTTCCTACTGACTGCCATATCCAACACGCAGCCTTATCAGCCCATATGAATGTGTTGGGGTGGGCCATTTATCGACCAGGATGCCGTATGGATAATAGCTGACCAATAGAGTTTTAGTGTTCTGTGGATCCCAAGGCCTGAAGATAAACTGAGCCTTGAAGTGCCTACTTTATGGACCTAGGGCCGCCTGACAAGAAAATGTGAGCTCACAGGTTTTCTTTAAAGCAGAACGCCGTCTACAGCAATCAATATTTTAGACTGTCCCCTGTCTGCTGTGACGATTTGTCCTTTTTTTTTTTACCTTGAAATGCAAAAAAAAAGGTCACAAGACCATCCTTGGACTTTTTCATCCTGCTGTGCACTAGATGGGGAGAGGAATCAGGTGGAGCTCGCAGATCACTGTAGTAACGTCCATTCAACAATGATTGGCATTTAGCAGACATGCTTATCTAAACCAATACATGTCGGCGGGAATTTATCAAAACTGGTGCAGACAAAATCTGGAGCAGCTGTGCCCGGCAACCAACCAGCTTCTCTCTCTCTCATTTTCAAATCTTAACTGAACAGACTGAAGAGAGAAGCTGAATGGATGCCGTGCACATCTGCTCCATAAATTCCCTCTATAGTATTTCCTAAGCGGTAGAGGAAATCCCGTCAGACGGCACAGTTTTGACCCATCACGCTATCCCACTGGCATGTCTGCAAAAAGTTTGTGTGTTTTTTCTTACCTGTACTGATCTCTGCTGAAACTTTCCCCTCCTTCCACTGCTCATCGCCTGTCACATACATTTCTTCTTCTTCCTCTTTAACATTAATCAGATTTTTACCCTGAACACCACAAAAAGATAAGATATTTGTACTTTCCATAAAATCTTTTGTTTGAAGTCCATTGAAGGACACACAGGAAGATAGTAATTCTTAGATTCTCTCAATGCAGTGAAGTCACAAGAGGGGTGGGGCCCGCACCCGGGTGACATCATTGGAGGGGTGACACCAAAATGATTGACAGTCATTTTGGTGTTACCTTCCCCAAAAAAGTCGGGCACTGGGTCATGGACCGAGAGCCCGACAGTGTCAGGAGAGAGGAGGGGACACGGCGGCATACCTCATCCTGCCGGGTGAACGTCCCCTCCTCTCTCTGCCGGTGTCCAACACTAAGGTGGCCGCCGGCAGGCATCAATTAGATCAGGGGTCCTCAAACTTATTGAACATGGGGCCAATTCACTGTCCCTCAGACATTGCTGGGGGCCGGATCATAGTTTGCAAAACAAGGGGGCGTGGCTGTGGTACCGCACCGCCACGCCCCCTCCCGTCCCAGAACAAAAGGTTTTTTTTACATTATGTTAGGAAACATTTATTAATCACCCAATTTTTCGGTAAAATATAAAAGTCGGGGTCACGTCGGGTAAATAGACACCAAACATGTCAAGCTTACAAACTGCGCGCACTCGCAAAATCACAAAAAAACACCATACCCAAAACTGACCATAGGCGACGCTTTAAAAGCTTTTACTGCTCATTAGTGAAGTGTTATCAGTGAATGGCCGGGCCAAGGACCCTGGCAGGCAGGATCTGGCCCGCGGGCCGTAGTTTGAGGACCCCTGATTTAGATGATCGCACACACACGTGGTGACGTCACACTAGAGCTGCAACAACTAATCGACTAATTCGATTATGAGAATAGTTGCCAACTATTCTCATCGAGAGAGAGATCAAGGGAGAGAGAGAGATCGAGAGAGAGAGAGATCAAGGGAGAGAGAGAGAGAGAGAGAAATCGGGAGAGAGAGAATTTTTTTATACAACCAATCGATTAGTTGAAAAAATAATCGGGTAACTAATCGATTATAAAAATAATCGTTAGCTGCAGCCCTATGTCACACACATGCGCGATGACGTCACGGCAGGGTGGCACCCGCCCTCGGGATGCCCCTGCCTCAATGGTCTTATAAAAAAAAAAAAAAAAAGATTTAACGGTGAGAACAATCTTGTCTTCTTTATTGTCTATTGAGGGACACAGAAATATAGTAGATCCTAGGCATCTGAGATGTCCAAAAGCAGTCCAGTTGAGGAGGGGCAACAACTATGCCAAGAACAAAAAAAAAAGGGGGGGGGGGAGTAGGCCAAAGCCTAGCATACCTTTTACCCCTTGACTACAGGGAAATGAAGGAAGGAAAGAAGGTACATCCCGACCAAACAGGTAACAACCAGAGGCTTGTGTGAATCTTCCTTAACCCTTGACTGCGGGGAAAGGATAGTTGGATATTCAAAGTATGACCAAAAGTAAAGATTCACCAGAAAACAGCCGAAGGCTTAGTGAAGACACATAGCCCTTGATTTTTAGGGAGACGGAAGATGGATACACAAGGGGGGAATTTATCAAAACTGGAGCAGACAGAAATTTAGTGCTAGGGGTGCACCAAAATATTCATACACAGCCAACGTTTCAAGGTCTGGAAAGCCCCGCAAGCAAAGCCCAGTGCCCGAAAGTCACATTCCACATTCACCCCCCAATTTTCAGTCCAGCAGGGTTTGGCTACAGCCTCCAAAGCACTGCTGAGCATACAAAGGGCCTGATAGTTGCTGTGCAGAGACTAGCTCAAGCCATGTTATTAAAGTCTTGATTGAAGCCACCGAAAAGAAAGTATAAAGTAGTGTGCAGAGGACCTTACATTGAAAACAATATAAAAAAAAAAAAAAAATCTCACCAGTACTGGGGAAAAAGGCATCCAGCCCTCTTGGGACACTAGCATGAATTGAGGTATGATAGATGGAGGCTGGGTTATACAGGGGCTGGCTTAACATTTCTTGTTTGCCGGTGTCCAAACTCCCTGAAGGCAGCAGTATAACCCAAATGTCTAAGAATTACTATCTTTCTTTGTCCCTCGATAGACAATAAAGAAATGCAAATGCTTTCTTATATTATATAGTTACATAGTATTTGAGGTTGAATAAAGACAGATCCATCAAGTTCAGCCTATTGTGTGTATGTATGTGATTCTGCATGTGTATAAGTCCCTGTGTGATCTTGTTTTTAAGGGTACCTGTACCCCTGTATGTTACGGTCTCTGAGGAAGTTGTCCAAATGCTTTTTGAATGATTCAACAATCTTAGCTGATACCACTGCTTGTGGCAGCGAGTTCCAGACCCTAACCGCTCTAACTGAGAAGCCCCTATGCCCCTTGTGATTAAATCTTTTCTCCACCAGTTTTAGGTGGTGGCCTCTAGTCTTTGCTATGGAGTTTACAGTAAAAAAGTGTATTGCTGATGTTGCTATCACAATTGAACATCTTGTACATCAAAATCATGTCCCCCCTTAATCTCCTTACTTCCAGCGTGAACATGTTTAAATTTAGTAGCCTTGTCTCGTAGCTTTGGTCCTCCTATCTGAGATTCAACATAAACGCATGACTCGGTTACAGCGACAGAAACTATACAGAGTAGTTTTACTGTTACTAACACGTTAGACCCATCTACCTGATAACGGCGTGGGATCTGGTGAAGTTGCTGGCTGGAGTCCCGGGAATACAGAGGACGGGGGCATCTCTCTAGGGAATTTCTGTTACTGGACACATCTGTAGGAAACACACACACACACACACTGACTGAATACATTGTTTCTATGGCTTTTTTTCTAAATTTGTATTTTATTAGACAATTTTTCAAATATAAACATACAAAGAAAGAAAACGTCAATATTTCAATAAGATGGAGTAGCTTACAATAGCATGCAATAATAAAGTGGTGAAATGATGGAATAAAAATCAACTGAAAAATCAGAAGGGAGGTCAGTGAACACCGTAACAGAGAGTGCGCGTAGGGTTGTGTACAGCAGTTGAAGTCAATATACTGTCACAGTAAAACAAAAGACATCTCCCATGGGTAGCCCTTCTGGCCGCCTTGAATTCCGGAAGGGCTATGGGAAAATAAGACTCTAGGCATTGATGGCGTTCAGAATCTAGGTGCTACGTACATAAGTAGGAAATGAGAAAAAAAGAAAGCTGCACAAGCAGCAGACGTACAGCAAAGACACAGATGCACAAAGACATGAGGACACGATAGAGGGGTAGTGAAGGGATAAAGGACTAAAGAGTGCTAGGAAGAGCGGGGATAGGGGGGTGCCACCACCCAGGGTCCAACTGAATCAAACTCCCTGTAGTTGCAAGATTCCAATAGAACCATGTGGCCGAGAACCTATGTACTGTACCCTTTAGAGAGCTAGTCAGAACTTCCATATGCTTGATGTCGTTAACACGCTGTACTCATTGGGCTATAGTAGGAGGAGTTTATATGTCTTTATATCAGAGGATGTGTGTATCTAGATGGATACTCAATACTCAAGAAGTGAAAGTCTCCTCCTACCCGGAGATGTGAGGGGCATCCGGTTCTCCATCATGATGTCCTTGCACAGAATGCCCTACTAAATATTCCTACTTCTCTGCGTGTTGAAGCACATATGTGAAAAATTCAATGGCATGTAAAGAGCAACCTGCAAAAAAAAAAAAAACACCCCATAAGATCAAAATTAAATATTTAAAGCAGACATCCATTAAATAAACTTATGGAGAAGAGGGCATGTGAAATTCAACATACAACTTGCTTTTTTTTAGAGGAGCATTTCAGAACACAGAACAGGAGTCAATGGCTAATCTTCACTTGCAACAACAAGCCCCATGAATAGATAACCCAGTCCCTACCCTGGTTGGACCACTTGTGGACTCTCGGCATGCAACATACGCCTAAAAATCTAACAGACTACATAGGGTGTGCATCGTACATCATGTCCCCTTCCGTTTCTGCAGCAACGGTGACTGCTGCGTAGAATGGAGCTTCTGAACAGATTGATTTAAAAATACAATGTAACAACGCTATTGTTACATTTGTAAGAAGGACACACTCAACTGGTGGTGAAAGTGGTAACCATGCATGAGACAGGTACACCAAGGAACAGTCCGTGCAGGTTTGTCCTGAATTTTATTCAGCAAGGCAGTCTGAGCCAATAGCTAAACTTAAAGGAGACCTATGAGGTGAGTGATTTCCACTTCTCCTCATAATCTGAGCCGACCTGTGACAATGAAACTGTCACACGTCGGCTCAATAGATCGGGAAGTGAGCGAACACATACCGTCGCTCGCTCATTTACTGGACTATGGCAACCAAACAAAATGCTGACCATTGGGAAGTAGTAATTAGACTGCAATAACAGAGATCTAAAAGAGATGACCAATATGGAGCACAGCCACCAGGAAAAAGTTAAAATTAGAGCAGCACCAAAATGGACTTTTCTGACCAAAACCGTGTCACAGGAGGCCGGGCTCCCCTGCCCCCTGGCATTTTGCCCAAAGTGCTATTTTCGGACCATATGTTCCAAATTTCGGTGCATCCCTAGTTAAAAATGTTGGGAAAGTCCTTGGGCAGCAAGCATAAACAATTTCTGCCAAATGAAATAAAAGCACAATGCTAACAAAGAGGAACCCAGCTCAAACATTTTGTAGAACCTGCTCGAGGCAACTTATTTAGAGAACAAATGAAGGCAATGATACGGCATATGAAAGTTAGGAAAAAAAGTCCAGGGAATAAGCACTCTCCGAAAGGCTAAAGGTTTTTTTTGGGGGGGGGGCAAAAGGTGTGCTGCTTCTCAAAATGTGTGGACCAGGGTGTCCGACGTTTGTGCTAAAGATAACCCCCCCCACCTTTTTGTTAATGATACCACATAGAATGCAATACAAAAGAAGACAATAATACGACGTAGAATACAAGAAAATAATACGACATAGTATAGCAGATAGATCGTATATTCAAAACATAGTTACATTAATATTTGAGGTTGACTAAAGACATAGATCCGTCGACTATAAAACAGCAGCTAAAAATCAGAAAGAAAACAAAATAGGGTTTGCCGACAGGCCTTGGATCCCACAAATCATGGGTTCGTGAAGATTCTGACCTAAATACACAACTGAATATATAAACGACATATACACTATAATATAGTTGATTCAAAAGATTTAACCGCACTGCATACAACTAACATTAGATCACATGACCTAGATTCTTAAAAAGTGTTGATGTAGAGAATCAGTAGGTAGAGACAGACTGAGACTGACTATCATACCCATCACGTGACCTGGGCCACATTGGTGGTGGATTCGGAATCTCAGAGCCAGAAAAATATTTATGGCCATCTAGGAATCAGAGCTTCAAATTGTGAATGAACCAGTGACAGGTTTCATGTTTGTTTTCTCCATGGCCTGTTAAATGTTATAACATAATTCCCTTCCAACTCTTTGTCTAGTTTTGCCTCTAAAATGTATTGAAATTCACCTGTGATCACATACCTTACTTTATTACATACTCTACTTCTATGCAATGCAGGCAGGGTGCTGTACATGGCTTCCTGAAAACACCCTGCCTCGGTACACCTATCATAAGCCCTCAGCCCTGATGCAAGTAGTGGGCTGGCTCCTGGGAGGAGTTATGCAAATATGGGTGGGTGTTCCTAGGCAGGCTGTAGTTGCACGCAGACTGCCCTAGGTAACTTCCACACGTGATACAGAGCCTCTGTGACTGAAAGAGCTGAAATCCATTGAATTAAATGGGTAAATCAAGTAAGTGCTAGACGATGCTGGACATCTCCCAGACAGGAAATAAGGGCAGGCTTTATTTGACTTGCTGCAGCTTCCAATACACATTGTGAGAAGCTAACAGTGTGCAGGGAAGCAGAGTAAGAAATTTCAGTCCAGGAGGGGAGCCGGTAAGACTGAAGTGAAGGCCGGAGTTCAGTTTTAAGTATTGGCATAGCCGACATTTGCTGTCCCATAGAAGCGCACCAGCTAGTGTCACATGGAGATTGTTTGCTATCCATGGATGAGGGGGTCCTGAAATGGGCAGAGGACTCCTAGAGAATGATGGGCAAAGAGACCTCTAACCGTTGTGGCAGCACGCTGATAAAAACGTCTGGGTCTAGCCAGGATGGCAGAGATGTATATGCCAGGTTCAGGCGTTATACTGAAGTTCTTCCTCTAGGGGGAAGTGCTGAGATGGCTGGAGGCTTGGAATTAACAAGCCCAGCAGAAGCTAGCTGGCTTGTTAGGGCCTCTACAAGTATTCCCAGGCTGCTAGGAAAGGAGCTCCACCCTAGAACCAGACTGTGTGTCTGGCAGACTAGGGAGCAGTTCACCTGTGTGATGAAAAGCAGGCTGTGTGACAAGAGGACAAAAGACAAGCCTGTGTGGCAAGCGCTTTGAATACAGCCTGTGTGGTCAGAAGTTTTGTTAAAAGGAACCACTTGAAGTCGGTGAGACTTGAAAATGTTATTCTGATGAGAGAAAAACTGTACTTTATGTTTGAAAACCCCTGTGGGGGAATACCTGTGTGGACTTTTGAGTTAATAAAAGTGGGCAAAGAAGCTCTTAAAAAGTGGAAAACTAGTGTAAGTGTCCTTAATACGCTACTATTTGAAGTTAATTCTCACACCGTGCATCATAGCACTTCCTGTACCTTCTGATGTCTTAACACGTCACATATGTGGCGAAATTCTTCTAACATACTATTTGAGGTTGAATAAAGACACCGTACCATCGAGTTCAACCTTTCTTCTCTCTCTTCACCAATAAAGAGGGTATTGTCTTACTTTTCCACAGGATTGAACATTTCCTTGATTCATTAGGTGTACTAGGTTGCTCTTGGAGTGCTTGATCATAGCCAGCTTACGGCGCACACGAATGGTATCTATACACGTAGTGATTTGCGATCAATCTAGGTACAAGCGATCGCTAATCAAACACTCAGTACGATTCCCCACTTTGTGTAAAAATACGATTAGTCTTAAATCTAAATGAACTATTAAATACGATCGGTTAATCGACCTGTATTATCAACGGTTCTCTGAGCCAGGTGCAGATAGTCCTTCACTCCATCAGAAACGATCATCGATAAAATTCCACCACAGCCAATCGACCTGCCCAAATGGATCGAGCTGGAAGGTCTTCGTTTTGTGATTGTATTCAATTCGATCAGTTCAGTCGCACTGAATGATCATATCGATGCAAGCGCGACCGCCTGACCATTCATTGCCCGAAATTCTGCTGACGTGAGCAGTCCACATCCTTCCGTCCGACAAAAGTTAATTCTTCGATCGGTTCAATCGCACTGAATCATCATATCGATACATGCGCGATCACCTGACCATTCAATGCCCGAAATTCTGCTGACGTGGACAGTCACATCTTTCCGTCCGACAAAAGTTGATTTTTCGATCACTTCAGTCGAACTTAATCATCATATTGATGCATGCGTGACCACCTGACCATTTACTGCCTAAAACTCTGCTGACATGAGCAGTCCACATCCTTCCCTCTGTATCAAGTACCTGACTGGAGACTCAGCTGAGAAGGGGGCTGCCCGTGCACCTCTTGTCCCACACCTCTGGAAGTAGTGACACAGGTGCCGATACTGGTGGCTGGCCGGTTCTTGAGGAGGAGCTTGAGTCTGTTGGACGAGCTGGTGAATCGGCAGGACCTAGATGATACCAGGATCTCTCGGACCCAGAGCAGGCAATGGGTATGAGGCCAAGGAAGCACTGGCAGGATGTCGTTGCTCAGGATGCTGATGGAGCGATCCACCAAGTGGCAGACCAGGAGGGAAGTCAGGTTCAAGTCGAGGTCATACACAGGGAGCCGAATCACAGATCAGGAAACGTTAGCCAGGGTCATACACAGGAGATCAGAGGTACCGAATCAGGAAGAGGCGGAGTCAATTGGTCACAAGCCAGGTTCATTGACAGGAAGTCAAAATACAAGAAAAGAGTACAGGGCACACAGGGACAAGCTGAAGACCACTCAGCAACTTGGTCATAGCTTCATGTCTGTTTAAATATGATAGTGTGCACGATAATGAGCGTGTACCTGTACGCTAACGAGCGTGTTTCTGTGTGCTCACGTACGGGCGGCATTGCGCATAAACGTTCCCGTACACGCGCGTTCACCAGGAACTTTGGGCAATGGATTGCATACTTGTGTGCGAGCAAGAGTCCATCTGCAGGTAAGTCTTTTACACTCTGACAAAAGTAGATTTTTTTTGATCAGTTCAGTCGCACTGAATGATCATATTAATGCATGCGCGATCACCTGGCCATTCACAGCTCAAAACTCTTCCGACGTGAGCAGTCCACATCCTTCCGTCCGACAGAAGTTGATTTTTCAGTTGAAGTAGTTGATCTGGAACCAATAACCATTCGGGTATTCTGACAGCCGGTGTTGCTGGAGGATTGAATGTTAATAAAAAAAGGAATAGGCATATGGCTGGCTTTGGAAAAAACTTACCTCAACGCTCCAGCACCTCCCAAACCTTTCCATGATAAACCGGTGCCAAGATCGTACAAGAGGCTCTCCAATGCATTGCCTTAAACAGGAATGACTGTTCAACCCGAGCGTTGCCGTTTGCAGACGAGGGACACCATAAGGTAGTCGGAGCCCACGTGGAGGTCTGACCGTTCAATGACGTCTGTGGTCGGAGAAGAGGACCGTAGATTTTCTATTTGCCGAGGCTCATCCATCCAATCAGACGACTCGCAGAAAAATGTTGAATTGCCGGACAACTGGCAGGAGGATGAAGAACACAATGGACATAAAAATGGAAACCCTCACAACATTAGAGGCCTAGCAAGATGATGATTTGTTGAGGTGACACAACTCCCCCTCACCCAGTCCACGCACAGAGAGTGCAGGGACACCCTCTTCTCATAATAAGAAGACATTATTACCTCCTCCAAACTGGACACACACTCTCTCCAGCCTCACACCTCTATCAGCAGCTGCTAGAAAACAGGAGAAGAACTCTGGTAAGTTTCCTGGTTTCTTCCTTGAGCTGCAAGAAAATGGCGGCGGCCCTCCCTGACTGACCCTTTCTTCCCTCTGCGCGCGCGCGTTGCCATAGCAACCGGACACATCTGGCCCGGGCCGAGGAGCGCACAAAGGAATCAGGTGGTTCCAGATAAGGAAAACCCCGCCCACTGGGCTGCTGCACCGAGAGCAACCGCTAGAGGGCAAAGCCCGTAGCTAACACATTTTCCCTCAGAAGAGGGAAGGACATTTTCTTATAGTGCTGTTATGGACAGATAATAACAAAAATTTGAATTAATTTTAAGAAATTATTATAGTTTATATTAATAATAATCCCTGTTTTACATATACTAACACTTTGTTCATTCATTTAAACAGAGAGGGTTGAGAAGGCGGCCATTTTACTGTAGCTCAAGAAGAGAAAAAACAGCTCAAGTTCAAGGAAACTTCCTGTCGGGGTTGACAGCAGACTGGAGAGTGTGTGTCCAGGGAGGAGGTGTAGGAGGTAATAATGGCTTTTTAGTATGAGATGCGTAAGACAAAATGGGGTCCCAGCACTCTCTGTGGACTGGATGGGGGCATCAGTTTCTCTTAACAAATCATTATCTTCCTGCAAGTCTTCTGATGTGTAGAACATTAGAAGGTGAGATTTGCTTTGGTGTTGGGGGGTCACATTCTTCAGAAAGGAGCACCGCAGATCTTATAGAAATATGCCTATCATTGGAGAATAGAAACATTCCAGGTTACGTAGTCACTAGTGGGTAGAAGGTGATTAGCCATAAAGGGTACACCAAACTATCAATGGGGTTGCTCAAAAGTGCATGTTTCCAGCTAATTATGTGGATGTGAGAAATCAGGTAGCTGGTTATCTTACAAGGGAAAAAATGATACTGATACTGTTCGACACTACTCTGTGCTATTATATTTTTCCCTAAGGGACCCACGAATCTCCATCTCTTTTTTCATGTTTTGAGTGGGAGCATTTAGAAGGACACAAGGATCTGTAGTAGGACGTCATGATGGAGAAGCGGCCGCCCATCACATCACCGGGTAAGAGGAGACTTTCATTTCTTGAGTATTGAGGATCCACCTAGATACACACATTCTCTGATATAAAGACATAGAAACAATGTATTCAGTCAGTGTGTGTGTTTCCTACAGATGGATCCAGGAACAGAAATACCCCAGGGAGATGTTCCCGTCCTCTGTATTCTCGGGATTCCACACAGGAGCATCAGGAGATCCCTCAGGAACATCAGAAGGTTCTTCAAGATGATCCGGTTGGTGGAATAATTTCCTTTAGAATAATACATTGTATGTCTGGACACTAAACTGTTTAGGGTCCTAGATTTGTGTTGTTCATTTTATCCTCAGATTATACAATTTCCTATTTTTAATGTTTGTATTTTTCAATTTAAAAATGTTAAGGATATCAAAGTTGAAGTTAAAAACGAAGCAGAAGAGCCGCAAGTGAAGAGTGATGAGTCGTGTAAGGAGGAGGAAATCCCTCCAGAGATCAGCACAGGTGAGTAATAAACACTAAATACAGAAAAGAGTCCCAGATTCTCCTTGTTCAGTCTCTACTACCAGGGATGCATCAATAGTATTGAGCACGAAAGCCTATATTTTGTTATTGGTACTTGCCGATACCGAGTACCGATACTGGCATCCCAAGGTGGCGTGGGCTCAGCTTTCGGGCCAGTCAGGAAGCCGGCTCCATGCTCCCTCACGGCAGTGCCGATCAGAAAGGAATCTCCCTCTGACCGGAAGTTCCGGTATCGCAGGAAGTATCGGAGCATTTGGGCGAGTACTCGTACTCGCCCAAATGCTGAGTATCGGCACTGGTACCAGTATCGGTAGCGGTGCATCCCTATCTACAACAATCTCTTCTTCTCCCCCCTCCTCTGTCAGTAGACAGTAATGGGGGGACAGAATGTGTCTAGTGGGGGGAGTCAGGAGCCATCAGCCTCTATTAGACGCCGGCTCTCCTCCTCACATCATGTCATTGTGTGTTACCAGCCAAGAGACGTGACCAGCCCCACCCCCACACTCTCTGGGGTCTCTCATACATCTCAGTACAGGGGGCTTCACTCTCATCTTTATTCGCAGATATCAACACAAATCAGAGAGACATCAAAACTGAGGAGGAAGAAGGAAAGAAAGTGAGAATTAAAGAAGAGGAACTTCTTCCAGAGATCAGCACAGGTGAGAAATAACAAAGTGGCTTAGTAGTTAGAATTTCTGCCTTGCATCAGTGAAGTCCTCAGTTCCAGTCCCAACCTTGACGCTATTTGCTTCAAATTTTCATGTTCTTCATGTGCTTGTAGTGGTTTCCTCCAACATGCCAAAGACATGCTAGTAGGTTAACTGGATCATGTCTAAATTGGTCCTGGTATGTGTATGTATGCATGTGTGAAAGGATCTTAGATTGTTGGCTGTTGGACGACAGTGACCAATGTGAATGTACAGTATGCAAAGCACTGTGTACATTGTGGGTGCTATATAAATGCCAAGAATCGTAATACATTCACAAAAGAGTCCCAGATTCTCCTTGTTCAGTCACTACAGCAATCTCTTCTTCTCCCCCCTCCTCTGTCAGTAGACAGTAATGGGGGGACGGAATGTGTCTAGTGGGGGGGAGTCAGGAGCCACCAGCCTCTCTTAGTTTACTTTATCAGTATTTCCCCATTAATCCCCCCTAAAAGCAACTTATTTTGCAAGAAAATGACCTATGATGGTGTCTGTGAAGGTTCTCAATCATCCAGGTCATGGTATATCTGTAAACATTAAGTCAAGGCAACTGGACTTGCTGTATTTTTCTTCAAGACGTTTCACTGGTCATCCGACCAGCTTTCTCAATTCAGATTCTGAATTGAGAAAGCTGGTCGGATGACCAGTGAAACGTCTTGAAGAAAAATACAGCAAGTCCAGTTGCCTTGACTTAATGTTTACAGATAACCTATGATGGTGTTGTGTTCCTCAAAGTTTATGGGTTTCCTAATGACACTAGATTGTAGGGTCATAGACTGATCTTCAAGCTGCATTCCAGGCAAAATATGACATTCTCCCTCCCACCCAAGCCCATCATGTAAGCTTCTTTGGGTTCTTACCTACTGAAGCAAGATATACCCACCTAAGTCTCCCATCCAAGTCACTGCCATCGTTTCTGGTTGTGAGGGACTGCTAATCCAGTGCTACAGATTTGGCTTAGACCACCAGTCCCCTACTGTCCTCCTGTAATGACATCACTCCTCTTCTGGACCCTGAAACGAGTCTGCCACTGGATAGCCAATAGGAAGTGTCCATGTCATCTAGGAAGAAAGAAAGACCCTGCCGGATGTAAACAAGAGAAGACTCGGTACAGGAGGATCACATGACCATGGCTGGAGGTAAGTAAAATGGACATTTAGATTAGGTAGGTTAACAGGATTTCATAGATGGGCTTTCAAGATTTATCTTTGAAAAAGACAGATGGGAGGACCAGCTAAAAGACCCGACCAGTCTCCCCAACCCCTTCCCCACCCATCCACACACATGCTTTCTGGGGTCCCTGATGCATCTCAGTGCAGGGAGTTTTACTCTCATTTTCTTTTACAGCTCCTGGAAACATCAGAGCCTCTCATGCAAAAGTCAAAGCAGAAGAGGAGGAAGAAGAACATGCGAGGATTAAAGAGGAGGAAGTTCCTATAGCCATCAGCACAAGTGAGTAGCAATTGCGGTAAAGAGTCCCAGATTCTCCTTGTTCAGTCACTACAACAATCTCTTCTTCTCCCCCCTCCTCTGTCAGTAGACAGTAATGGGGGGACAGTGTGGTCCCTGGGAGGTGGAAGCCATGTGTCTTTGTGTTAGAGAACCAGTAAACGAGACAGAAACTAAAGTGCAGGTTAAAAATAAAAGGAGTTTATTAAAAATGACATAAAACAATAGAGGAAGTCCAGGATGTCATAGATGCCCAGAGGTCATATACCAAAGTGGGTAGTCAGCTGACCCACGTCAGGAAACAATGAGAGGAGGAGGGATGGAAACAATGAGCGTGGATGCGGGCGGGTCTGGCAGCGGCGAGCGTGAGGTGGGAAGAAGGTGCGGCACACAGCGTGTGTGGAGCCGTGAACAGGGCCAACTGATCGGAAGCCGATTAATCGATTATTGAAAAGTTGACAACTTTTTCAATAATCGATTATAATCGATTATGTCGATTAGTTGTTGCAGCCCTAATAGCCAGAGTCAGGAACCAAGAGATCAGTCAGCCAGAACTAGGGTCATACACGGAGAACTGGAACAACAAAAGAGCACTGTGGTAGATCTAAACACACACAAGGGCGGAGACTGAATGGACAAGCTGAAGGTTAAATAGTGAACTGGTGTTTCATCATCACTCTCACAGGGTGCCAAGGAAGAACAAACGTTGTCAGACACACTGCACACCAGCCAGGATGCAGCTCAGCCAGGAGATGTGACCAGTCTCCCCCCAACCACACACTCTCTGGGGTCTCTCATACATCTCAGTACAGGGGGCATCAGTCTCTTCTTCTCCTCCCGGCTCTGTCTGTAGACAGTAATGGGGGGACGGAATGTGTTTAGTGGGGGGAGTCAGGAGCCATCAGCCTCTATTAGACTCCGGCTCTCCTCCTCACATCATGTCATTGTGTGTTACCAGCCAAAAGATGTGACCAGTCTCCCTGGGGTCTCTCATACATCTCAGTACAGGGGGCTTCACTCATCATATTCTCCTTCACAGACCCTGGCAACACTACAGACATTCAGAGAGACATCAAAACGGAGGCGCAGGAGGAAGGCCATACGAACAGAAAACGGAAAGCTGTTTTAGAAATCGGCATGGGTGAGTGTTGAACAACCTCATCTCTGGAGCAACTTTCTAGAACTTCAGGCAGTTTGGTTGTCCCTGCAACACTGGACCTCTCGGGAGAAGGGTCAGATTCAGTCGGACAATGCCAGGGTAGAGGAATACAAACACTATCAGGGAGGAACCAGAACTCTTACTGCAGCAAGAGAGTGAGAGCAGATCCTATCCTGGGCAGGACTTCATGTTCCAGCCTTGTCCGCCATTTACATCCCAGGTGGACAACTGGCAGGCACACTTCCTCAGCCAGCTTATCAGTGATACTAACCTGTCCACTTCTCACCCACAAAATAGTTTTTCTTGTCATCGCCTCTGCCAGGAGAGTATCTAAGCCGGCGGCCTTCTCTTGTAAAGAACCCTTTCTGGTTTTGCACAAGGACAAAGTGTTGATGAAGCTCAGAACTTCCTTTCTACCTAAGGTAGTTTCTAGCCTTCCACCTCGACCAGGACAATGTTCTTCCATCCCTCAATCTGGCACCAGATTTCTCTCCATTGTGTGGATGTACTATAGTTTGGACCTCATAGAATCTCACTGCTTCCTTCAGAAAGACTGACTCTCTGTCATTCCTGAGGGTCCCTATAAGAGTGAATCAACCTTTTTTTTGTTCCAGCATTCTTCAAGTTTTCAAGGGTGCAGTGGCGTAACTAGTAATCACAGGGCCCCATAGCAAAATTTTGTATGGGGCCCCCCGTGATTGCTAGTTATGCCACTTGCAGAGCCCACCTGATATACCAAACAGCCCTCCTGAGAGTGACCCTGCAGAGCCCGCCATAGACTCTCTATAGTGGGCTCTGCAGGGTCTCAGATGGGATGCACACCTCTTACCTGTCAGCGCTTACTGACCGCCTCCGTGGTCGCCGGGGCCCGCCTCCTCTTCCATCCCTGTGCCCCGCCTCCTCTTCTATCGACGGGCCCCGCCTGCTCTTAGGTCGCTGGCGAGTGATGTAAGAGGAGGCAGGGTTGCTCTTAGGCAGGCCCCACCTCCTCCTTCACTGCAAATGCCGACCTCTTCTGCCGCAGCTGCTGGCTGTCACTGACACAGCTCCGCAGCGGCTGTGAGGGGAAACGCACCACGGCCGCTGCATCTGCGACCGGAGCTGTGTCAGCCAGCACTCTTACATGCCATAGCGACCCAGGCGGCCCACACGGCATCAGAGGGATGCCCATGCTGGACCTCCCTGTGCCCGGGCCCCATAGCAGCCGCCTGGGCTGTTACTGCCACTGTCACCACCATCAGCACTGTTAGCAACTGTGCAGTAATCAGAGAACCCGTCGTTAGTGTTGCACACTTGGGAGAAGAGGGAAATCACAAAACATCTGAAAAAGAGTTCTCTTCCATGCTATCTATTGCTTGTGTAGTAGTTCTTTGTTTCTTTGAAGCTGTTCCAAGCTGCCTCCATCCCTCCCTGCTTGGGCAAGTCTCTACCAGCACCCTCCCTGTACATCCCAGTTGCCTCTGCATTGGCAGCAGCGCCTGCTCGAGATTTTCTTTGATTTAGTTTTTTTATGTTTTGGGGAAATTTTGTGAGAAAGACGGCTATTGTGCCCTTATCATGGGAATGTCCGTCTTTTGAGAGCTTGACTTAAGCCTCTTTGCACTTGTTGAGGTCGTAATATAATAATTAAAAAAAAAGTGATAAAAAAATAAGCTTGTTAAGGTCGTAATATAATTTAAAAAAAATTTGATTAAAAAATAGAAAATAATACAATTAAAAAAATAAAATAAAAAGGTTAAAAAAAAGCAAAATAATAAAAACAATATAATAAAATAAAAATATAAAAGTACTAAGAAGGTAAAAAAACAAATTAAAATAACCAATCCCCCTTGCCATCCATGTGCAAATAAACGCATGCGTAGGGCATTGGCAACAGTTCTCTGAATGTAGCCATTTGCTTAGGCTGCATCAACAACATATAATAAAAATCACACATGATCATCACGTTAAAACTGAAACATGTATGGACAGCTGCAGTGAATCATATGGATAATTGTTAAATATGGCCGCGATTCCACTTTTGAGAGTTGAAAGCAAAGTTTGAAGGAGCTAGATTTCTTTTTTCGGATGTTGGCTTGCCCCGCCCTTAACGCACGATTGGCCGCACAAACCCGTGTCTCCATTTTGGCCCGCGGACCTGTTTGTGATAGCTGCAGCTCTTGCACTCTGCCGACACCTAAAGAACAATGTCTGAACACCTCAGGAAGAGCGGCGTGTCACCGCGAGATCATCACCGGCAGCAAAAAGAGGGCCAGACGTGATGATGGTGGAGATGGTCGGCATCTTTGAGAAACGGGACTACGACTGCAGACGGGCGTCGTACGGCAAGTCCATCGCCAGGAAGGATGAGATCCTGGAAAAAGTCATCGCTGTGCTGCAGAAAAAGTTCGGCCACCAGCGATCCAAGGATCAGCTTCGCAAGCGTTGGTCTGACTTGAAGAAAAGAGAGGCGGATCAACTCGACAAAATTGAACGCATTATATCGAAAAGTAAGTGCCTTGCATTTGTAGCCAGAGTAACATGCGTTGCAATGTGTTTATTGATCTAGCCCTTGTATCGTGCCATGCGTCTAGGCTTTGCACTCAGGAACCATGCGTGCATATCTCTCCTTTTTAGTACTCCTGTAGCATGTGACATTTTCTGCATGCATTCCCATGCTGGATTTCTTTTAACAAGGCATTTTGTAGTGAGTGGGGGGGCTGCATGAGAAATGACCCTCACCTTGCACACTACTGGCTCCCACCTGCGGGTCAACTAGTATCTCTGGGCCGTTAAGTGGCCGTTCTAGTTCTTCTGACAATGCCTCCACCTAACTGGGCCTAGTGGAAACAAGTGGGACCACCATTTCAGAAATGACCATGTCCCCGGGCATAGTACTCACATCAGTATCAGTAATATCTTGCAGCTGACAGTCCCTGCATGGATCCCAGACTTCGCTTAGGGTACGTTCACACCATATGTAGTGCGTTCCGGTCCGATTCTGGCCGGAACGCATTGCATTGCGGCCGGCTCACTTTTTTTGTCGGGCAGGAAGGGGCGTGACGGGCCATTGAAGTGAATGGCATCGTAGCCACGCCCTCCGGCCGCAATGTGATCGCCTGCACGGGATCGCAAGGCACATTGTGCCTGCAGTGCGGTGTGATCAAAATGCCGCAAGCACTATTTTGATCGCACCAGACTGCAGGCACGATGTGCCTGCCAAAAAAAAATTGTCAAAGGGCAGGTTGCCAAATGCAGACACTGTGGCATGCAGGTCAGCCGGGGCAAAGTGGTAGGTCATAGGCGCATCACCAGGCAGTGCCGTTAAGGGAGGAAACTGGTGTGGATCCTCCCCTAAGCACCACAAGGGGATCCACAAGTGGCACCACCACCACCACCAGGCAGTCAAATGAAAAGAGGGATGTTGCCATCCCTTCCACCCAACCCACTCTGGAGCAGTGTGGCTGCTTTCAGTGCAGGGGGATGTCCCGGCAGCAATCCCGAAAAATCACCCGCTTTATTGCTCAACTGATTGCCGTTGTTGGGGCCCCTTATAATATAGTCCTTTAGGCAGCTCCTGCACGCTGTCATGCCTCAATACCACGTCCCAACCTGCACTACGTGTGGTGTCATCTTTTGTACATGGCTTGTGTCGGGGTGCTGAAGGAGGAGCTTGGAAGGGCCAGCAGGCAGGAATCGCATACCTGTCCCCCTGACAGCCCAAGGTGTCGAAAGATCTTCAGGCAACTTCAGCATCTTCATTAGTTGCCAGGGACGGGCACTGCTCTTTCCTCCTTCATGCAGAGGTGATGGACGAATACCACACCTCTCGGAACATCGTGCGGGCCCTGCAACGGATGGTGGCACATTCTTTCATGCGCCTCTATTTCGGCCTACACATTTGGAGAGAACCAATTCTTAGAACTCCAGTAGACCACTACTCCAGCTGAGCTGCAGAGCCACAGCAGTGGAGAAGAACATCCCCTCACTTCAAGGGGCACCTCCAGTTGGCAAGCGCCATGTCATTTGACCAAATGCTGGAGATGGTGCGCATCCTCCACAGGGATGACTATGACTGCCATCAGGGGTCATACGGGCACTGTAATGCCAAGAAAGAGGTCATCTCTGTCCTCCCAAAAGAAAATTGGGGAGGAACCGCTCCAAGGATCAGCTCTGCAAGCGCTGGTCAGACCTCAAGAACAGGGAGGCGGAGCAAATGCAAGCTGACCCTCACCTTATCCACTACTGGCTCTCACTTGCGAGTGGTAGGATGGGACATATAGTTCTTTTGCACCCAACTGGGCCTAGTGCAAACAAGTGAGACCCCCCCCCCCACCCCCCCCCCCATTCCCAAATGACCTTTCATTTGCTGCTTTTGAAGTGAAGACAAGCAGAATATTTGGGTAACTTTCACAATTGGGGGTATTCCAAGCGGTTTAAGCCTCCAGTTCTGCTGTAACACCCACCAAACGTGCAAGCAGATAGATCGAATCTTTCT
The DNA here is from genome assembly GCF_000935625.1 of Nanorana parkeri. Classification (NCBI taxonomy): domain Eukaryota; kingdom Metazoa; phylum Chordata; class Amphibia; order Anura; family Dicroglossidae; genus Nanorana; species Nanorana parkeri. The sequence continues at coordinate 190,222 of NW_017307410.1, read as the reverse complement.
GCTGACAGTCCCTCCTGGGATCCCAGACTTCACTTACTCTTTCAGCAGTGAGAAGCTCATCCATTAATACAGAGGTTCCCGTGTTTGCTCTGGCCCATGTAGCGACTGTTGTTTTACCTTGTCCCCAGTGCCCCTGTGCAAGTGTTCCAGTGAAGTCCATATAGCACATGCTGCCCCATAAAGGTCCAGAGCCCTCAGGTCTAGGAAGGAATGCAGACCCTTATCCGAGTGGAATAGGCCAACCGCAGTGAGCAGGCAAGCCCAGACCACTGATCACACATCTAGCATCAGGGGCGTCCCGAGGCCGGGTGATACCCTGCTGTTACGTCACTGTGCGTGACATCATCGCGCATGCGAGGTCATCTTTTTTTAATCGATTTTTTTATTTTATTTGTACTTCGAAATAAATGAATACAATACAGTGTCACGTGCGAGGCACATAGTACGTTCACCTTGTCAGTAACATTTGTAAGTCGACTGCATTGAAATAACAAACAATGAGGAGGTCCAGGTAAACGACTCCAGCGCCCTGAGGCGCATAACAGAGAGGCAAGAGAGCCAGAAGTAAAGTACTAGAAGGGAAGGGGGAGGGTAGAGCATAAGAGGTAGGGGAGGGGGAAGTGTGTGGCAACGTGGTGAGTCCCTTTCGGACAAAGGTATCCTGTCAGAGGGTCGTGTGGGAAATGTTCGGGTGTGCATGCACCATCCAAGGGTCCCAGGCCTTCCGGAATTTATTTTGGGTATCCATCAGGATACTTGACAGCTTTTCGTCAATGAAAAATGAATCTAGTCTTCGGCTAACCCCGCTAAATGGAATTTGCGCGGTCATCTTTTTGATACTTGGTGATGGACGCGGGCAGAGAGAGGAGGGGACGTTCACCCGGCGGGCTAAGGTATGCCGCCGCGTCCTCTCCTCTCTCTCTCTCTCTCTTTCCCGCAGCTGTCGGGCTATCGATCCATGAGTGAGTGCCCTGACTTTTCAGAGAGGGTGACACCAAAATGACTGTCAGTCATTTTGGTGTCACCCCCTCCAATGGTACAAATGTAGAAATACTTTGCCGCACTCCTTACCGGGAAGCCCTAAATTAAATAAGAGGGGGGGTTCTCGCCGTGACCGCGGATGGCGCCGCCAAACAGTACAAAGTAAACGGATGTCACCAGCACACCAATAGTGTTGCAGTCCAAAGTGTTTGTTTATTGGAACATCATGTCACCAGAACACCAGAACCTGGGTGTCACCAGAACATGTCACCCCTTCAATGGTGTCACCCGGGTGTGGGCCGCACCCCCCACACCCCCCTTGTGACGCCACTGCCTAGCATTGATCACCTAGTAATAACAAAGGTCTAGATCAAACCTGTCGTCCTACCATTGCACTCTAATGCAGCAGAGCCCGGGTGGGTGGCAACAGGACGTGGTTCACAAACTACAAATGGAAAATAGGAAATACACATTGTCACCCAAAACGACAGCCAAGCGGCATTATTTCTCCTCTCTGCATTATTTACACGGGTTTCTGTTTGGTTTCTGGCAGAAAAAGACAAGAAAAGGAGGACAAGGTCCGCACCCGCCAGTGCCGCCCAGAGCACCTCCGCAGCACCAGATGCCTCGGAGGCCACAACCTCCGGTATGCACTGTTTGAGTTTTAAAAGACTTTCACTATAAACCAGAAACCCGTTGTGTTTTGTTTTATACTATTTTCACTCTTTTGTGTATATAGGACAAGAATCGAAAGCTGACATGTTTACCATACGTAGAGTGATCACCGAGATGCGGCAGTACAGCAGAGACCTGGAAGCGATCCAGGAGAGGCTCCACAACATACATAGAAACATGTCAAATACAGTGGATGAGCTCGAGCACATATAATGGACGGTGGCAGCTCCTCCTCCTTTTTTTAAACATTTTCTTAGTTTGTTATTATTGTAGAAGATTTATATAGCGCCAGCAGTGTGTGCATGCTTTAACAAAGAGTTTGCCGTGACATGAGTCGCTGTTTTTTTTTTACTTTAATAAAAAATGTTTTACAAAGTTTAAGCGTCGATGTTCCTGTGTTTCTGTGCGTTGCTTTTACTTGTTTCAATAATGTGTCTATTGCTTTATTCCCTCACTCATATAAAGCTGTTCACATACACTATATTGCCATAAGTATTGGGACTTCTCTCCAAATCATTGGATTCAAGTGTTGCAATCACCTCCATGGCCCCCGGTGTATAGGATGAGGCACCTCGGCATGCAGACGCTTCTACAGACATTGGTGAGAGAACGGGTCGCTCTCAGGAGCTCAGTGACTACAAGCGTGGTGCCGTGATAGGTTGTCACCTGTGCAATAAGTCCATCCATGACATTTCCTGGCTACTAAATATTCCGCGGTCACCTGTTACTGGTATTATAACAAAGTGGAAGCAACTGGGAACAACAGCAACTCAGCCACGAAGTGGTTGGCCACGTCACATGACAGAGCGGGGGCAGCGCATGCTGAAGTGCACAGTGCGCAGAAGTCGCCAACTGTCTTCATAGTCAATAGCTACAGACCTCCAAACTTGGTGTGGCCTTCAGATTGGCACAACAACAGTGCGTAGAGAGCTTCATGGAATGGGTTCCCATGGCCGAGCAGCTGCATCCAAGCCTTACATCACCAAGTGCAATGCAAAGCGTGGGATGCCGTGGTGTAACGCACGCCGCCACTGGACTCTAGAGAAGTGGAGACGTGTTCTCTGGAGTGACCAATCACGCTTCTCTGTCTGGCAATCCGATGGACGTGTCCCAGTTTGGCGGTTGCAAGGAGAG
>NW_017307410.1:181936-187405 GCF_000935625.1 Nanorana parkeri | reverse complement strand
CCTTAATATTTCATTGTACCGCCTTTAGTTTTTGTTACGGCACACATTCTCACACATGTGCATGGTTATAATAAGCTTAGGCGATGTCACAAGTTCATAACATTTATTTCTAGGGATGCACCGATATATCGGCAGCCGAAACATAGCGGCCGAAAATGGCACTTTTGGCTAAATGCCGAAACTGCAATTTTCCTGCCGATCCATCGGTGCATCCCTAGTTTCTTTCCTCCCCGCTGGGCGCTGCTCTGTGTCCCAACGGGGAGGAGAGAAAATGACGGCTGAGCGCTGTGGGAGGAGAGCGCTGTGAGCGGCCGGTGTCTCTCCTCCCACACCGCTCAACCTCTTATCACAGTCTGGCAGAGCGGTGTGGGGGCGGAGACAGCGCTGTCACAGGAGGCTGAGCTCTCCTCCCTGCTCCTCTCACTCAGCCTCCTGTGACAGTGTGTCAGGATGGAGAGCGGGTACAAGCAGTCAGTGATTACTTGAGGACAAAGTATGGTTACTATATCCTCAATTATGAATGAATGGGAAGTGATCTACATCACTTCCTGTTCATTCATGATTGTGGATATAGTAATCACACTCTGTCCTCACGTAATGAATGAACAGGAACACTCAGAATAGAGGATTCCTGTTCATTGATAACAGGTGCTGCAGAAAAAGAGATTGAGGACTTTCTATTTTAAAAGGGAAATATCAGGGATCTCTTTAGACCCCCAATATTTCCCCGAAACCCCTAAAAGTAAAGTAAAAAATATTTAATAAAAAATAAATTAATAAATAAAAATAAATAACAAATTTAAAAGTTTATAATAAATTAAAAAAAATTGAAAAAATTAAAATAAAAACATTTTCGGTTTTGGTTTCGGCCTGACAATTTTTTTTATTTCGGTTTCGTTTCGGTTTTTTTACATTTCCATTTCAGTGCACCTCTAATTAATACATAACTGGACTCCTGCATTGTTATTCTATTTTATCTTCATGTCTTGCAGATGGACAGTACAGATTGCAAAACATGGACAAATATCCCACTACATCAATTGCATGTGATGACATCGCGGCCTGTGTCTCCGAAGAAAAAGTCGTCACTCAAAACCCCCAGCCAGCGTCGTTGAAGGAGGAGAAGCCCTTTTCGTGTTCGGAGTGTGGGAAATGCTTTACTCGAAAATACTGTCTCACCGTGCACCAGAGAAGCCACACGGGGGAGAAGCCTTTTCTGTGTTCGGAATGTGGGAAGTGTTTTTCTCATAGGTCCAATCTCGATCAGCATCAGAGGACTCACACGGAGGTGGAGCCCTTTTCGTGTTCTGAGTGCGGAAGACGGTTCCATACGAGGCGGATTTTAGCCACGCATCAGAGAGCTCATTCGAGTGAAAACGTATACAAATGTTCTAAATGCGGACAGAGTTTTTTTAAGAAGTTATATCTTAAGAGACACGAAAGAGTTCATATCGGGTTGAAGCCCTACTGATGATCCGAATGGGGGATGTGCCTCGCCTGAGGAACAAGTCTTGCTGCATATCAAGAGACTTGCATCGGTCATTACCAATCCGCCCCCGGCTATATCTCCAACCTTGTCTCAAAGTATAACCCTAACCGTCCCCTCCGCTCTTCCCAAGACCTCCTGCTTTCCAACTCCCTCTTCATGTCCTCCCATGCTTGCCTCCGGGACTTCTCTAGAGTCTCTCCCATCCTCTGGAACTCTCTGCCTCACCCAAGGAACAAGTCTTGCTGCATATCAAGCAACTCACACCGGTCCTTCACAACTCTGCCCCGGCTATATCTCCAACCTTGTCTCAAAGTTTCACCTTAACCGTCCCCTCCGCTCCTCCCAAAACCTCCTGCTTCCCAGCTCCCCCTAGTCAACTCCTCCCATGCTCGCCTCCAGGACTTCTCTAGAGTCTCTCCCATCCTCTGGAACTCTTTGCCTCGCCCAAGGAACAAGTCTTGCCGCATATCAAAAATCACGGGCCATTTTCCATATTTATGTTCTCAGTCCGGAAAAATGTTTTAACAAGAAACTAAATTGGACCTTTTAGTCACTTTACTGTGTGACCAGATTCCTGACATGTCACAAAATGCGGCAACAATATAAGTTTTTCTGAAAAAGCTCCGCCTTTGATCATTAAAAAGCCATCCTTGAGCTCCAGTCCAGTGACTTTTGCGAGGTTGAGATGATTCCATCGGTCTGCTGCAGGCAGGAGGAAGCATTTCTTCAGTCTCCTCTCCCTTAGTGACAAGGACGTCCCGAGGCTGGGTGTCACCAGGAGCAGAGACCGGGTGACACCCCGCCGTGACGTCATCGCACATGCGCAAATGACGTCACCGCGCACACAAGGTCATCTCATTGACGCCTGCCGGGGGCTATCTTAGTGATGGACGCGGGCAGAGAGAGGAGGGGACGTTCACCCGGCGGGATTAGGTATGCCACCAGGTCCCTTCTTTCCTGACACTGTTGGGCTCTCACTCTCCGGGATCTGCCCTCGTCTCCTGTGTGCACAGCGCCCGCGTGATCGGCCCTCAGCTGGCTACTGCGCATGCACAGGATTTCTGAATGAGAGCGCTGGGCAGTCTGCGCAGTAGCAGGCTGAGGGCCGATCACGTGGGCGCTGTACACACAGGAGACGTGGGCAGATCTTGGAGAGCGGTGTCTGCCCAGCTGGCCGAGGGACTGGTACGGTAATGATGGCTGCTAACGATCTATGTGAGGGGAATGAGGTGTCTGCAGGGTGGAGGTCGTGTCACCATATTGTCAGATCTGTTTGGCCGGCCTCGATGCCGATTGGCTGGGTGTGGCCTTCACCACCTACCTCCGCTCTTTTATTGTCGTGGTGTCACCCAAATAAAACCTGAGATGTATTTCTCCCACTGAGGTTAGTGGGAGCAATACGAGTCTGAAAGGTTTGAACCCGTCCCCTCTCACAGCTAGAAAACAACATTTGTTCGGCTCTTTACAGTCTGTAAGTAGTGTTGAACACGTCCCCCTCGTCTATCACGGCCCGGGTTCAAGAAATAAAAAGGTTTCAACATTTGACATTCGGTATTGCACGTGAATATTTGTCTGATGAACTAGGACCACAGAGAGGGCCCACAGAGGCCAACCACATGGGAAGCTATGCACTGATCACGGGAGGGGAACGGGGTAACGTGGCGAGTCCACCGGTCAGAGACACACAGCAGCATCTCAGGGCAACAATGTTGCACAGGAGAGGATAAGTTAAGAGTCTCAGGGGCAGCAATCTGGGCACATCAGGGATAAGCAGGAGGATTACGGGGGAGCAAACCGGCACAACAAAAGATAAGTTCAGAGGGGCAGCAATACAGGCGCAGCAAGGACAGGCAGCTATATGGCGCAGTAAGGATTACAACACAAGGGTTCAAGGACTTGCAGCCAACAGTCCCAGGCAGCTGACTGACTTTGTATGGTGGAGGGAGATCCCGGCAGGAGTGAGGAGTGTGCAGAGCCCTTGTGATGGTAGTGGGGGGAGGGGGATCGCTGGGTTCTCGGAGAGTGGAAGGCCTGAGGTGACTACGGTGGGCCGAGTGGGAGAGCTGTGGACCTTTCAGCAGCTCAGGGTCTGCACAAGCAGCGAGGCAGCACGGGGCAAACGTGAACACTGTTTACAATCAGCAACGGCTGTTACATACAAGCATTCGGGTGGCTGCAGAGGTGCCCAATCGCTTGTATGTTGCAGCAGGTTTGCGACCGTACCCCCCCCTGCCACCGGCTACCCCGAACTCCGCTGTCCTCTGTGTGGGTCTCTGCATTGATATTGGAGGTAGATCAGCACACTTCCAGCTGCTGATTTCCCCTCCGATCACTGAAAGTGGAAGCGATGTGCATTACATCACTTCTGGTTTCAAGCTGTCATTTCTCCGACTGCTGTGGCCGGAGAAGCTGATGAAGCCGATCTGGGCTTCATCAGCTTTTTTTTTGGGGGGGGGGGGGCTCCATAGGTGACATTAGGGGTCTAACAGTAATGTAATGTCTTCATAAAGAGGACCTGTCACTGTGTCTGTGCTATCACATAGGGAGCTTGTTCGTCCCCTAGGTGATAGCAATAAAGTTAAGTGTAAAAAAAAATATTTAAAAATTAAAGTCATATAAAAAAATGAAAAAATGTTTTTTGCCTCTATGTATACGCACATACAAACGCAAACACGCTTCATGCGCACCTACGTGTGAAAACGACAATTACACCACATGTTACATATCACCACGAACGTCAAAGTGAGAGCAATAATTCTAGGGCCATCAATTACTGTTAACTTAAACTGATAAGCACTAAAAGCTTTTAAAGTGTCACCTATGGGCAATTTGGGGTATGGTAGTTTTTTGCAATTTCACGGACGCACACACGCAATTTCAGCGCTGTTCTGTCGCAAAGGTGTAAGGAAAGGTTTTAACTGCTGATATTGGAGGGACCACCATGTTTCCCTAGTGTATAAAAAGGCTTTCTTTAACCCACACCACAGTAGCAAGAATTTATTTCAGTTCCCAAAAATGTCCACAAGATGGCGGCCAATCTCCCTGACTGAATCTTTCGTCCATCTGCGCGCGCGCGTGCATCACCATAGCAACCAGGCACAGTTGCCGTGGAGCCGCAGAGCGGAGAGATCTGGCAATGTCTTATAAGTAAAACCCCGCCCACTGGGCATCGCTGCTAGAGGACAAAACTCCAAACACTTGCTCCGTTCGGAAGAAACGCGGCCATTTTCTTGTAGCGCAGGCACACTGTTCTTTAGAAAAAGTGCTACAAATATTCCATCAAGCGATAAACATGTGTATTGCTATTATTATAGTGCAGACGTTAGCCCTTTTTAAAATTAAATATATGGACAGTTTGGCTCAGCACTGGAAGATGGACGGCCATTTTGTTGTAGCCGCGGATGAAAGTGGAGCGGCTCTGGTAGCTTAAAGAAACTTCCTGGAAGAGGAGAAAGCTGGTTCCTGGTGAGGATGAGGTAATAATGTCTTCTTTTTATGAGAGGGGGAAGAGAGAGAAGCGGTTCCCAGCACTCTGTGTGGACTGGATGGGGGGATCATGTTACCCCAACAAATCCTCTTCTTCCTGCAAGTCCTCTGATCTGTAGAACATGAGATGGTGAGCTCTGCTGGGGATGACAACACTGGGGACATGGTGTCCAGAAAGCCACATACGAAGCTTAGGCACTATGGAGATTTGTGTATCGCTGAGGAAGACAATTGGTGTTAAACTGGCTCTAATAGGATAGCCGGGTCATGACTTCAACCGTACAAATATAATCAGACGCCTGCTTTGCGTTCAAACGCACCTTAATATGTTGCATCCATAGAAAAGCAACGCAACACAAAGCAGGTCAAACGCAGACTCTGAACCGCCATGTCTCCTGCTCAATTACTGCCAATGGGATTTTGCTGACTTGTGTTTGACATGTGTAACCCCCCCCCCCCCCCCAAAGGCTCTGTTTTCGTGGGGGGGGTTGAAT
>NW_017307410.1:152141-181862 GCF_000935625.1 Nanorana parkeri | reverse complement strand
GTTTTTGGCAAGTGTTACCCCCCCCCCCCCCCAGAAGGCTTGTTTAGTCTGGTGGGGTATAAAATAGAGCAGGAGGGAAGGAGGGAGACCATTTTGTAGTATACATTTTGGTTAGGAGAGTGCAGGGGACAGGAATAAGTAATGCAGAATGCAGGGGTCAGTACTATACAATGCACAGTGCAGGGGGCCAGAGTAATTAACATGGAGTGCAGGGGTGAGTAGTGTGTACCGCAGAGTGCAGGGGTGAGTAGTGTGTACCGCAGAGTGCAGAGGTGAGTAGTGTGTCCCGCAGAGTGCAGAGGTGAGTAGTGTGTACCGCAGAGTGCAGAGGTGAGTAGTGTGTACCGCAGAGGTGAGTAGTGTGTACCGCAGAGTGCAGAGGTGAGTAGTGTGTAGTGCAGGGGTGAGTAGTGCAGATTGCAGAGGTGAGTAGTGTGTACCGCAGAATGCAGGGGTGAGTAGTATGTAGCGCAGAGTGCAGAGGTGAGTAGTGTGTAGTGCAGGGGTGAGTAGTGCGTAGCGCAGAGTGCAGAGGTGAGTAGTTGTACCGCAGAATGCAGGGGTGAGTAGTATGTAGTGTGTAGTGCAGAGGTGAGTAGTGTGTAGTGCAGAGGTGAGTAGTGTGTACCGCAGAATGCAGGGGTGAGTAGTATGTAGCGCAGAGGTGAGTAATGTGTAGTGCAGGGGTGAGTAGTGTGTAGTGCAGGGGTGAGTAGTATGTAGCTCAGAGTGCAGGGGTGAGTAGTATGTAGCTCAGAGTGCAGGGGTGAGTAGTATGTAATGCAAAGTGCAGGGGTGAGTAGTATGTAACACAGAGTGCAGGGGTGAGTACTATGTATTGCAGAGTGCAGGAGGTCAGTAGTAAGAAATGCAGGGGTGAGTAGTATGTAACACAAAGTGCAGAGGTGAGTGGTATCCAATGCAGAGTGCAGCAGTCCAGAATAATTAACACAGATTGCAGGAAGTCAGTAGTAAGTAATGTGGATCGCAGGGGTCAGTAGTATATTAAACTTAGTGCAGGAGTCTGTAATATGTAAAGCAGTGTGCAGGGGTCAGGAGCCCAGACAGTGACCACTTATGTGAAGAAAAACAAATGGCAAATGCACTCATCAACTTATTACCAGCTTTACAGCGCTGTACACATGGAAGGGCCTCATACAGTACAACAGCAAGTTTTTTGCATGCTGGCTGGTGAGTGTGCTGGGAAACTTTTTGCTATTACTGTATAAAGTCCTTCCAAGTGCGCTGTAAAGCTGGTAACAAGTTGATGAGTGCGTTTGCCATTTGTTTTGCTGGACTGATTTGATGCAGTGACGCATGGGGGGGGGTCTCAGCTGCCGTTGTGATGTGTGGGATCCCTTGTGCGTACCTGTGCCTTTTAAGAGAGGTTGGGCTTCCTCCTGACAAACCTGCACCCAATTTTATCTTCTGCCCCCATGTGCTCCAAGATGGAGACTCTCATAGGTTAGAGTTAGGACCGCACTATATAGAGGTGCCTTGACGCGGCTGTGCGGCATTCACAGATTCTGCAGAAGACGTGTATCTAAACCTCTGTTTTTAACCTTCGCGGTGCGACAAGTTTTTTTTGCATGCCGGCTGGTGAGCGTGCTGGGAAACTTTTTGCTGTTGCACTTATGTGTAGGACCCAGAGTAGACACATATGTACTCTGACATGCCCCCTGTGTCCAACAGCCAGTATCCCCCTGTACATAACTTGCCCCCTCTGCACTGGATAGCTTATGCTATTAGTAGTCCATCAATAACCTACATCTGCATCACATGTTGTGGCTATACAATCACTATAAAATAAAAAGAGGCTGTTTTCTGAAGTATCCTAGGGCTTGGTCTGCTTCTCCACTCTGCAAACTCGGGCTGAAGGCTCTGGTAGGTGAGACATGTTTTATACTGGCCTATTATGCTACTATATATATTTTTACTTTTGTATTCCAGATGCAATTTTTTTTTTTTTATTGATTTATGACAATGTGAACCCTACAGTCCATCTGTGATTTTACATTTTGAAGTAAAAAAAGTAAGAGCATTTAGAAGGAGAACAAGGATCTGTACAAGGACGTCATGATGGAGAACCGGCCGCCCCTCACATCACCGGGTAAGAGGAGACTTTCATTTCTTGAGTATTGAGGATCCCCCTAGATACACACATCCTCTGATATAAAGACATAGAAACAATGTATTCAGTCAGTGTGTGTGTTTCCTACAGATGGATCCAGGAACAGGAATACCCCAGAGAGATGTCCCCGTCCTCTGTATTCCCGGGATTCCACACAGGAACATCAGGAGATCCCTCAGACCCGTCCTCTATATTCCCGGGATTCCTCACAGGAACATCACAAGATCCTACGCTGTTATCAGGTAGATGAAGTTGAGGTTCTTTTAGAATGATATATTGTATCTTTTTTGTAGATTCTGTTAATCTTACTTTTAGACAATACAATGTGTTTTTTTTTTATTTTTGTAATAATCAGTATAAAAAGTTGAATCACATTAAAACTGAAGTGAAAGAGGAGGCAGAAGAACAGTTTGAGAGGGGTGATAAACCTTGTAAGAAGGAGGAGGAACATTCTCCAGAGATCAGCACAGGTGAGGAATAAACACTAAATCCAGAGAAGACTCCCAGATTCTCCTTGTTCAGTCACTACAACAATCTCTTCTTCTCCCCCCTCCTCTGTCAGTAGACAGTAATGGGGGGACGGAATGTGTCTAGTGGGGGGAGTCAGGATCCATCAGCATCTATTAGACTCCGGGTCTCATCATCACATCACATCATGTCATTGTGTGTTACCATCCCAGAGACGTGACCAGTCTCCCCCCACACACACTCTCTGGGGTCTCTCATACATCTCAGTACAGGGGGCTTCACTCTCATCTTTATTCACAGACACTCAGAGTGATGTCAAAGCTGAGGAGGAGAAAGAAGGGGGCATGAAGATTAAAGAGGAGAAACTTCCAGAGGTCAGCACAGGTGAGGAATAAACACTGAATCCAGAGAACACTCCCAGATTCTCCTTGTTCAGTAACTACAACAACCTCTTCTTCTCCCTCCTCTGTCAGTAGACAGTAATGGGGGGACGGAATGTGTCTAGTGGGGGGAGTCAGGAGCCATCAGCCTCTATTAGACTCCGGCTCTCCTCCTCGCATCATGTCATTGTGTGTTACCAGCCAGGACTTATTCTGATACATCTCAGTAAGCTTCATTCTCAACTATTCGCAGATCCCGGACACACCATTCCGAGAAACCTCAAAGCTGAGGCGGAGGAAGAAGGACATGTGAACACAAAAGAGAAAGCTGTCCTAGAGATCGGCATGGGTGAGTATTAAACAATAGACCCATAAAAGAGTCACACTTTGTTTTTATGGGCATTTAGGGGCTCATTAAACAAACACCACATATATACAGTGGGTCAAAAAAAGTATTTAGTCAGCCACCAATTGTGCAAGTTCTCCCACTTAAAAAGATGAGAGAGACCTGTAATTGGCATCATAGGTAGACCTCAACTATGAGAGACAAAATGAGAAAACAAATCCACACAAATCACATTGGCTGATTTGGAACTAATTTATTTGCAAATTATGGTGGAAAATAAGTATTTGGTTAATATCAAAAGGTCATCTCAATACTTTGTTATATATCCTTTGTTGGCAATGACAAAGGTCAAACGTGTCCTGTACCCCATGCGCAGTAGCAGGCCGAGGGCCAATCACACGGGCGCTGTGAACACAGGAGACGTGGGCAAATCCGGGAGAGCGGTGTTTCCCCAGCTGGCCGAGGGACCAGTACGGTAATGACTGCTGCTAAGGATCTATGTGAGGGGAATGATTTGTCTGCAGGGTGGGGGTCGTGTCGCCATATTATCAGATTTGTTTGCCCGGGTCGACGCTGATTGGCTGGGTAGCCGGCTTCCCGTCCAAACAGCTCTGAGCCAACTTCCCGGCTTTATGTTCCCTTGCGAAACTGCCGGTCAGCGGAAATCTCCCTCTGACCGGAAGTTCCAGTATCGGGAAAGGTATTGGAGCATTTGGGTGAGTCGGTATCGGCACCCATACTAGTATCGGTAACGGTGGATATTGTTACTTTTTGCGCGCTTAAAGTGCCTGAAGGAGTCGCCGAAGGAGGTTTCATCGTGGCACCAGGAAGTGGATTTGGTGTGTGCTTCTGATATGTTCATTTTTACCATTTTCTTTTTTTATTCTGACATCGCTGAACTACACGGTGCCTTTATTTTTGCTTGTAGGTCTGCTTTGTCATTGTCATTCCTCTTCATCTCTTTCAGATGGAAAATACAGATTGCCAAACGTGGAGAAACATCCCACTACATTTTTCAATGGAAAAATCGCAGGCAATGACGTCGGGGCCCGCGTTTCGGAAGCAAAAGGCCCCGCGCCAACCCACCAGCCGGCCTCCAGGAAAAAGCCTTTTTTGTGTTGGGAGTGCGGGAAATGCTTCAGCCGAAGGTACGCTCTCACCGAGCACCTGAGAAGTCACACGGGGGAGAAGCCGTTTTCGTGTTCGGAATGCGGGAAGTGTTTTTCTGTGAAATCCAATCTGAATGTCCATAGAAGGACTCACACCGAGGATGAGACCTCTTCTTCTTCTAGTTCTGAATGAGGAAGACGGTTTTGTACGTGGTGGATTTTAGCCACACATCAGAGATCTCATTCGGGAGTATACAAATGTTTTAAATGAGGACAAAGTTTTTGTTTAAGAAGTTATATCTTAAAAGACACGAAAGAGTTCATATTGGGTTGAAGGCATACTAATGAGCTGACTGTGGGATGTGCCTCACCCGAGGAGCAAGTCTTGCTGCATATCAAGAAACTCACAACTCCGCACACAGCTACTTCCTCATGTCTCACTGGCCCCTCCCCTTTTAGATTGTAAGCCCTCGGGGGCAGGGTCCTCCTTACCATCATGTCTTGAATTGTGATGTCTTGCTTATATTGTAAAGCGCTGCGCAAACTGTTGGCGCGCTATAAATCCTGTATAATAATATTAATTTTCTATATTGCTGCTCCTAGTCCGGGAAAATGTTTTATCAGGAAATTAAAATGGAGCTTTCAGTAACTTTACTGTGAAGGAAAAAAAAATTCCCCGACGTCGTATATGGCAACTGAATGTTTTTTCAAAAAAACTCTCAACCTTTTATCATTACGAAATTTGTCTCGAGCTTCAGTCCGGTCACTTTGTCTACCGTGAGATGATGTCTTCTGCTGCCGGCAGGAAGAAGCATGTCCTCGGCCTCCTCCTTTCCCAATGATCAGACTGTGCATAGTAACGCCGTAGCAATGCTTGAGGCTGCAGCAGTGACTGATCTGTGTCGGACATTTTATGAACTGCACGTGCGCCACGATTGTGTCATCTCTGAGCTGGCATCTCCGGGAAGTAGATGTTGACCCTCCTGTATGATGCCTGATGCTTTTTGCTTCGTTCTGAAACAGGTGAAGGCCTTGTCGGGGAGAGTACGGTGATGTCTCTGTGAGGTAACAAATACCTGGAAGTGTTACGCTGACATACTCTATATTGCCAAAAGTATTGGGACAGTTTTGGGATCCGTGTTGCCCAGTGAGCAGGTCTTGCTGTGAAAGAAACTCTTGGAACGTTTTCCATATTGCTGTTTTTAGGTCCAGGAATTTTTTTATTTTTTTTTACCAGGAAGTTAAAGTGAACCTTTCGGTAAGTTTACTGTGTGAATAAATCCCTGATGTCACAATATACGGCAACAGTAAATTCCTGATGTCGCAAAATTCGGCAACAGTATCATTTTTCAAAAAAAAGCTTCAACTTTTTATCATTGATTTGAAACCATCTTGAGCTTTAGTCCAGGGACTTGCCTTAGGCGGAGATGATGCCATTAGTCTCCTACAGGCAGGTGGAAGGATTTTATCACGTACCTGACTGGAGACTCAGCTGAGAAGGGGACTGCCCGTGCACCTCTCGTCCCTCACCTCTGGAAGTAGTGACAGGGATGTAAGGACGGAGCGGAGCACAGGTGCCGATACTGGTGGCTGGCCGGTTCTTGAGGAGGCGCTTGAATGCGTTGGACCAGCCGGTGTGTCGGCAGGACCTAGATGACACCGGAACCTCTTAAAACCAGAGCAGGCAACAGGTATGAGGCCTACGGAGCACTGGCTGGATATAGTTGCTCAGGGTACTGATGGAGCGATCCACCAAAGTGGCAGACCAGGAGGGAAGTCAGGTTGAAGCCGAGGTCATACACAGGGAGCCGGATCTTGAGGTGGCGAATCACAGATCAGGAAACGTAAGCCAGAGTCATACACAGGGAGCCGGATCTTGAGGTGCCGAATCACAGATCAGGAGCAGGGTCAGGAAACGTAAGCCAGAGTCATACACAGGGAGCCGGATCTTGAGGTGCCGAATCACAGATCAGGAGCAGGGTCAGGAAACGTTAGCCAGAGTCATACACAGGAGATCAGAGAGCAGAGGTACCGAATCAGGAGGAGGAGGCGGACTAAAATGGTCACAAGCTGGGTTCATACACAGGACGTCGGCATACTGGAACAGAGTACAGGGCACACAGGGACTAGCTGAAGACAACTCAGCAACTTGGTCATGGCTTCATGCCTGTTTAAATATGATAGTGTGCATGCTAATGCACCTGTACACTAACGAGCACGTTCCTGCGTGCTCACGTACGTCCACTATTGTACATAAACGCTCTCGTACGTGCGCGTTCATCTGCTAAAGCGCGTTTTCCAGGAACTTTGGGCAATGGATTGCATACTTGTGTGCGTGCACGTTTTTGAGCAGGAGTCCATCTGCGGGTAAGTCTCTTACAGATTTTCTAATGCCCCTTTCACATGGGCTGAACAGGAAGAGATCTGTGCATGAATCCCCTCCTGATCATTGCGGTACGGATTGGATGATCATAGCGGTACGGATTGGATGATCGGAGCGGTACGGATTGGACGATCGGAGCGGTACGGATTGGATGTCACCGCTTTGACGTCTGTGTCTGTCCATTTTGCGATGGAGGAAAAAACTGAAATGACCGGACCCCATGTTGGTCTATGGGGAATTGGATGTAAATGGACATGAGATTACCCCTGATCCGGCACGATCAGGTCCATCGATACGGAACACTGTTCCGTGTGTGTTTCCAGACCTGGCCGGAGTCGGGGGTAACCGTTTGTAAATAGACACCCGGCTGCCCATAGACTAGCATTGGGCACCTGATCGGGTCTGCCTGGAACAGTGACAGACTGACCTAATTGGACCACTTGTGTGAAAGGAGCCTTGGTCTCCTCACCTCCAGTTATTGGACTGCAACACTGTAAGTTTGTAGCACAAAGTGAGAGGCCGCAGCAGGAGCTGAATTGTGTCAGAAAATTTTAAACACAGCCAGGAACTGCTGATGCATCCTTAAGTGCCTGTCATCTCTGAGCCAACATCCTTTCTTCCACTTCCTGGTCCTCTTGGGCTCTAGTGACATGATGTGCCCAGGCGTTGCATCCTGGGAAGGTTACATCAGCAGAGCATTGCTGGGAAATCTCATCTGTAATCTCCCGAGATTACATTTTCCTCCCCTGAGTTGATGTGCACGGTCACATGTCCTAGTCACATGTGCCACTGTTCCAGGAAGTAAAGGGAGATGGCTTCATCTTTATCTATAAGTATGTGTTTTCAGATGTCATTACTAAACATTAAAAAAAAAAAAAAGGCCTCGGTCCTTAAGGGGTTATTGCATTAAGGAATTGAAAATTCCTCTGGCAGCTAAAAGGTTAACTGCTGATAATGCAAGCGCCAAAGTGTGTACATGGAGAATAACTTCTGGCAGCAGAAGGAATTCCTGTCAGTATTTCACATCTCCACAAGATGGCGGCCAACTTCCCTGACTGACTAACCTCCCCACTGCGCGCGCGCGTCACCATAGCAACCCAGACACAGCTGGGCGGAGAGCGGACTGAGCTACGGTGTGCTGTTACTTCCTTATTAGGGAAAACCGCGCCCACTGTTTTCCATTTAGACTAACGCTAGAGGGCAAATCTCCACCAAAACACCTGAGCAGAAGAAAGGCGGCCATTTTTTTGTAGCACAGACGAAGAATGCTTTAGAATAATATTGCAGGTATTATATCAAATGGTATTTTTTTGGTTATTTCTATGCTACAGACGTCAATCCTTCTTTACATTAAGATATATCGAGAGCTTGACTAAGCACTGTAATATGGGCGACCATTTTGTTGTAGCCTCAGAGAAAAGAGGAGGCTCTCACTGCTCAAATAAACTTCCTGGAGGGGGGTGTCAGTCTGGAATGCCGGTACTCAGTGAGGAGGAGGTAATAATAATAATGTCTTCTTATTATGAGAGGGGGAAGAGAGAAGGGGGTCCCAGCACTGTCTGTGGACAGGATAGGAGGGGTCATGTCACCTCAACAAATCATCATCTTCCTGCAGGTCCTCTGATGTGTAGAACATTAGATGGCGAGCTCTGCAGGGGACGGGTCTGATTGCTCCGGGGTTGTATTTTCTGGAAAACCACATACGACATCTAGGCGATATAGAGATTTGCGTGTCGGTGAGGAATAGAATTCCTATTAAACTGACATTGATGACAGTCATCACTTCAACTTCATCTTGATATATATTATTTGTGGCATAAACATGCGCCTTTGCATTCCTGTAGTACTGCACATGTGTGCCTCGTTGGGGGTGGGGGGATAACTTCTCATGTGTCCTGCTCAATTACAATCAATGGGATTTCATTGACTCGGAAACAGGAAAACAAGACCCATTGACATGAGCTCTAATCTAGGTTGGTCAAAAAATATCTAACGCGATGGCTGGCTGTCCTGAGATCAACTGAGTTGGATACTTCCCATAGACATCTGTAGAATAAAAATGATTAGGAAGTTTCAGCCCTGCAGTTAAATGGACTTTAGAGCAAGACGTGTTTGTTGCAGCCATCTCATCATCGGGTTGGTCAATAGTGAATCATTGTCTGCAGGGGTGTTTGTAGGTATCTGCCTATTTTGCGAGGCAGGATATATATCGGATGAAAATATGGCGGACCTCTTGTTTTTCCAAAATGGGTCAACCTTCTGTTTGTAAAGTCTGAAACGCTCCTTTCTTCTCATCATCACTACCCCACCCAACCATCATCACTACCCCACCCAACCACCATCATATCCCCCCCCAACCACCATCACCATATCCCACCCAACCACCATCACCACCCCACCCAACAACAATCACCACCCCACCCAACAACCATCACCACCCTACCCAACCACCATCACCACCCCACCCAACCACCCCACCCAACCACCATCACCATATCCCACCCAACCACCACCACCACCAATCTCTGTTCTGTAATCCATGAGCTGTCTTCCTTATTACCCCATTCCTTCACTATGAGCACTTCACCCACATGGCCGTGTGTTCTAGACTGTGCACACAATGTGCTCTCTGTGGTCCTGGTTCATTGCTCTACTGGTCTGCCATTTCTTTATCAGCGATCAAACTGATCTTTCTTCCGACAGGAGCAAGAAGATCATTCACAACCTGGTTTTTGGGGATGAACCAAAGTTCAGTTTTAAACTCATTGTTCTATCAACTGGCCAATGTTCTGTTGTTTATCGACTTTGATGTTCATGCTTCTCCACTGACATCCATTATGCTCTTCTGACTCACTTCATTTCATGTCCCTTCTCCTCTGTTGTAGTCTTTTTCATTGGCATCCGTGCTTGGTCTCCTCTCTGGGTATTCTCCTCATATACCATCTACGGTATATCCAATATCCTTTGTTGTTTTTAATTTGTTTTGAAAAATTCTACAAATAAAACGTATTATTTCAATTAAGTTTCTTAAGTCCATGTTGACTCCTGGTGACCACATGGACATTGTTTCTCTAGAATAATCTGTCGTCTTTCTGGTTCTTCAGCCTTTGCAACGTCATACTTAATGGGAATGTGTTCAGCCATTTTTTTTTGGCATCTTTTTAAGTGAGTTTGTTCTTTTCATATTGAGTCCAAAATAAGACAGGTGACGCTATCTATTTTCAGAAGTATACTGAGGCCTGGTCTGCTTGTCCACTGTGCTGACCTGGGCTGAAGGTTGCGGTAGGTGGCACATGTTGTATACTGACCTATTTTGCTGACATATATACTTTTTTTTGTTTGTTTTCTAGATACACTTCTTATTATTTTATCACAATGTGAACCTTACAGTCCATCTTTGAGTCCAAATTTTGAATTCAGACATTCAGAAAAGTAACAGTATTTAGATGGACAGAAAGATCTATAGAAGGACGTCATGATGGAGAAGCGGCCGCCCCTCACATCACCGGGTAAGAGGAGACTTTCATTTCTTGAGTATTGAGGATCCCCCTAGATACACACATCCTCTGATATAAAGACATAGAAACAATGTATTCAGTCAGTGTGTGTGTTTCCTACAGATGGATCCAGGAACAGGAATACCCCAGAGAGATGTCCCTGTCCTCTGTATTCCCGGGACTCCACACAGGAACATCAGGAGATCCCTCAGGCCCGTCCTCTGTATTCCCGGGACTCCACACAGGAACATCAGGAGATCCCTCAGACCCGTCCTCTGTATTCCCGGGACTCCACACAGGAACATCAGGAGATCCCTCAGGCCCGTCCTCTGTATTCCCGGGACTCCACACAGGAACATCAGGAGATCCCTCAGGCCAGTCCTCTGTATTCCCGGGATTCCACACAGGGACATCAGGAGATCCCTCAGACCCGTCCTCTGTATTCCCGGGATTCCACACAGGAATATCAGGAGATCCCTCAGGCTTGTCCTCTGTATTCCCGGGATTCCACACAGGAACATAACCAGATCCTACGCAGTTATCAGGTAGATGAAATCGAGGCTCTTATAGGATGATCTATTGTACATTTTCTGTGTAGTGTTATATTTTTGGGCCTTACTAGATCTAACAGTTATATTTTTTAGGTTCAATGTCAGATAATACTTTGTGCCATTTCTACTTTTTGTATCAGTATAAAAAGTACATTAAAACTGAAGTTAAAGAGGAGGCAGAAGAGCGGTGTGTGATGGGTGATAAACCGTGCAAGGAAGAGGAAATCAGCACAGGTGAGTAACAAAAACTAAATCCAGAAAAGAGTCCCAGATTCTCCTTGTTCAGTCACTACAACAATCTCTTCTTCTCCCCCCTCCTCTGTCAGTAGACAGTAATGGGGGGACGGAATGTGTCTAGTGGGGGGAGTCAGGAGACATCAGCCTCTATTAGACTCCGCCTCTCCTCCTCACATCATGTCATTGTGTGTTACCAGCCAAGAGACGTGACCAGTCTTCCCCCAACACACACACTCTCTGGGGTCTCTCATACATCTCAGTACAGGGGGCTTCACTCTCATCTTTATTCACAGACACTCAGAGTGATGTCAAAGCTGAGGAGGAGAAAGAAGGGGGCATGAAGATTAAAGAGGAGAAACTTCCAGAGATCAGCACAGGTGAGGAATAAACACTGAATCCAGAAAAGAGTCCCAGATTCTCCTTGTTCAGTCACTACAACAATCTCTCTGGGGTCTTCCTTCACTCTTATCTTCATCAACAGGTCCTGAAGACACAATAGCCACTCGGAGAAACATCAAAGCTGAGGAGGAAGAAAAACAAGTGAGGAATAAAAAGAAAATTTTAGAGATCGGCATGGGTGAGTAACAAACACTAAACACAGGACAGAAGCACATGTTCTTTTTGTCACCACAGTTCTCTTTGTATTCCTAAATGATGGGGGAGTTTGGGGTGGAGGAACGTGACTGGCCGCACAGAGTCCTGACCTCAACCCCATAGAACACCTTTGGGATGAATTAGAGCGGAGACTGCGAGCCCCTCCCCCAACATCAGTACCTGACCTCGCAAAGGGTCCAACATTCCCATAGACACACTCCTAAACCTTGTGGACGCCTTCCCAGAAGAGTTGAAGCTGTTATAGCGGCAAAGGGCGGAGCCAACCCAATACTGAACCCTATGGACTGAGACTGGGATGCCATTAAAGTCAGGTTGGAGGCACGGATTGCAGCAGAAGCTGCTTTTTGTGTTTTAGAACCTGCTTGCCTCTGTGTTTTTGACTATTTTTATGTAACTTGAGTTTCACTTGCGTGATTTTTATGAATACGTAACTTGATGAAAGGGAGTCTTGCTTGCAGTTCTGCATTATCACTTTCTTCTTTCCTTCAGATGGACGATATCGGTGGTACAACATAGAAAAACATCCCATCAGGTCTCCAGAGGGTGAAATAGTGGAAGACGACATCACGGCCTACGTGGCAGAAGAAAAAGCCGTCACCCCGAATCTCCGACCGAGGGCCTACAAAGCAGAGAAGCCCTTCTCATGTCCGGAGTGCGGGAAATGCTTTACTCACAAGTCCTACCTCATCATCCACCACAGGAGCCACACGGGGGAGAAGCCGTTTGTCTGCCCTGAGTGTGAGAAGCGTTTCACGTACAAGTGCAGTCTTGCGCAACACCTCGCGGCTCACTCGGCCGTCTGGGCCTTTCCGTGTCCGGAATGCGGAAAACGTTTTCGCACGGGGTGGATTTTAGCTGCGCACCGGAGACTTCATGCCAGCGAGGACATACAGAGGTGATCTCAATGTGGATATTTTATGCATTTATTTCTTCAGAAACCATGGATGTGGAGACATTCAAGAGATCGTATAGGACTCCGGTTATATGAATGATCGGAAAGTGGAAAACATTTGCCCGGAGAGAAAGTTTTGCTGTGCGTCGAACAAATTCACGTTTCCGCGTTCCCGCTCTTCATACAGGAAGTCAAGTCTGAGTGCACATTGCCAAATCTACGAGAGCTTCACTTGTATTTCACATGAGAAAATCCCCACGACTGGAAAGGCTGTCCGTATGGCATACTGACCTGGCCAGCTGGAAGCACTTTTGTAGGTCCGTATGCCATACGTCCTTGGCAGCGAAAGGGTTAATTAGTGATTGCCCTGATACCGGTACCAGTATTGGTGCCGATACCGAGTATTTGGGCGACTACTTGTGCCAAATGCTCCAATACTTACCCCCGATACCGGAACTTCTGGTCAGAGGGAGATCTGTGCAGTGCTGAGGGAGCAGGGAGCTGGCTTCCTTTTCAATCAGGAAGCCGGGCGGTGGGTTATGATCCGCCTCCCAGCGTCCTGATTGGCCAGGCAAGCGGGCTTTACATGTTGCTAGGCAGCCTGGCTTGCTAACCAATCAGGAAGCCAAACGGTACATAATGCCTCGCGTCCTGATTGGCCTGATTAACAACAAGTTAAGCCAGCTTCCTGGCCAATCAGGAAGCCACAAGGCGGATCATGACGTGCCGCTCAGCTTCCTGATTGTCTAGGAAGACGGTCTCTTGGTGCATACTACCCATAGATAGCTCTTGAATAAAAATGATTAGGAAGTAGGGATGCACCGCTACTAGTATTGATGCTGAGTATTTGGGTGAGTACTGGTACTCGCCCAAATGCTCCAATGCCTAGCACGATACTTCCGGTTTCAGGAAGCCGGGCAGCGAGTCATCACACGCCGCCCGGCTTCCTGATTAACCGGAAAGCCGGCTCCATGCTCTGTTGTCACTTGTGACGTGGGAGCATGGAGCCGAGTTCCCGGGCCAATCAGGAAGCCGGGCGGCGTGTAACGACTTGCCGGGCGGCGTGTAACGACTTGCCGCCCGGCTTCCTGATTGGTTGGGAAGCTGGCCAATCAGGCAGCCAGGGGGCGAGTCATTATCCACCCACCGGCTGTCTGATTGTGCTGAAAGCCATCTCCATGCTTTCTCGTTTCCTGGTGACAAGGGAGCTCGCAGCCGGCTTATCGGACTTCCCATTCTTTAAAGGGTTATTAAACCCTCGCATGGTTTTGCATATATGGGGCGGGCACATGCGCAGTTCAGATGTTCGGCCGGGAGAGACACCAGTTAAGTCTATGGAGCAATGGACATTTGCCCATAATGTCACTTTAATGGGACTTCCGGTATCAGTTTTCGGTATCGGCGAGTAAAAAAACGTATCGGTGCATCCCTAATAATAAGAGACTATAATAAATAAATATGCACTATAGTGTAATAATAAACTATGGCCACTAGGTGGAGCTGAGAAGCATAGCAAATATTAGTATATTGTTCCTGTGCTCCTCCGTACCATCTAGTGACCCTAATGTAATATTACAACACTACATTCGCACTGGAAATGTTCCATCTAGTGGCCATTATATAATATAACAACACACTACATTCACACTGGGAAAGCTCCATCTAGTGGCCATCATATAATATTACAACACTACATTCGCACTGGGACAGCTCCATCTAGTGGCCATCATATAATATTACAACACTACATTCGCACTGGGACAGCTCCATCTAGTGGCCATCATATAATATTACAACACTACATTCGCACTGGGACAGCTCCATCTAGTGGCCATCATATAATATTACAACACTACATTCGCACTGGGACAGCTCCATCTAGTGGCCATCATATAATATTACAACACTACATTCGCACTGGGACAGCTCCATCTAGTGGCCATCATATAATATTACAACACTACATTCGCACTGGGACAGCTCCATCTAGTGGCCATCATATAATATTACAACACTACATTCGCACTGGGACAGCTCCATCTAGTGGCCATCATATAATATTACAACACTACATTCGCACTGGGACAGCTCCATCTAGTGGCCATCATATAATATTACAACACTACATTCGCACTGGGACAGCTCCATCTAGTGGCCATCATATAATATTACAACACTACATTCGCACTGGGACAGCTCCATCTAGTGGCCATCATATAATATTACAACACTACATTCGCACTGGGACAGCTCCATCTAGTGGCCATCATATAATATTACAACACTACATTCGCACTGGGACAGCTCCATCTAGTGGCCATCATATAATATTACAACACTACATTCGCACTGGGACAGCTCCATCTAGTGGCCATCATATAATATTACAACACTACATTCGCACTGGGACAGCTCCATCTAGTGGCCATCATATAATATTACAACACTACATTCGCACTGGGACAGCTCCATCTAGTGGCCATCATATAATATTACAACACTACATTCGCACTGGGACAGCTCCATCTAGTGGCCATCATATAATATTACAACACTACATTCGCACTGGGACAGCTCCATCTAGTGGCCATCATATAATATTACAACACTACATTCGCACTGGGACAGCTCCATCTAGTGGCCATCATATAATATTACAACACACTACATTCGCACTGGGAAAGCTCCATCTAGTGGCAATCATATAATATTACAGCACACTACATTCATACTGGGAAAGCTCAATCTAGTGGCCATCATATAATATTACAACACTACATTCGAGCTAAGAAATAATATAGTAAGAACAATGATTTTGGCATTATTCACCCAAAACGAATGCGCAGATATTTGCAGGGCAAAGGACTCTGTGATTTGTTTGTTAATAGACCCCCTAATGTGAGCAAATGAATGCTAAATCCATAGGCTAGTAAGCCTAAACCATTAGAGAAAAGGCATTGCTGCACTGTGGGGTGTACGCTTCCAAAAAATGATTGATTACGGTATTGAGAATCCGAATAGAAGACAGGAAGGTCACAGACCTTCAGGGGTCCCATGCAGACATATAGGGCTCGTTCCACCAAGCCGATCTCACCACCCCAGACACCTTTCCGCTCCAACCCTGGCCACAGCTGGAGGTTCCTTGGACTGGAGTTGGTGGCGATCGCTGTACATGGGGTACTTTGGTTATTTTTATTCCTCTTGTGAGTGCATTTTATGCCGTTACTTTTATTGCTATTAAAGGTTATTGTTACACTGTCACTACACTCTCTGCTCTGTTGTCCTCTGCTTATAGATTATTGGCATGAAGCCAGCTGTCACAACATGACCCGGCTCCCTGATTGGCTAGGAAGCCGGCTTCACTTGTTGCTAAGCAGCCTGGCTTCCTAACCAATCAGGGAGCCAGGCGGTACATCATGATTGGTCAGGAAGCCACGCTTCCTAGCCAATGTGAAGCAAGTGAAGCCGGCTTCCTAGCCAATCAGGAATCTGGGAGGCAGGCCATGACGTGCCGGCCGGCTTCACTTGTTGCTAAGCAGCCTGGCTTCCTAACCAATCAGGAAGCCAGGCGGCACGTCATGACTCATGTCCTAACTTCCTGGTTGGCCAGGAAGCCACGCTGCCTAGCAACAAGTGAAGCCCGCTTCCTAGCCAATCAGGGTGGTGGTTCTTCACTTATTGCTAGGCAGCCTGGATTCCTGACCAATCAGCACCTCGTGTCTCTAGGTGTTGTCTCTGATTGCCGTAGTTGCGCCATTCTCCACTCATATTGCCGCTCTGGTTCTCTCTCTTGTCGCTCATCCTGCAGCTGGATGCCTCTAATGGCATTCTGTATGGCGGTCTCTGATGGGTTGGCACCATATAATGCCAACCGCTGTCGAACCCGTTGCTGAAACAAGTCTCCAACTGACCGGGGTCCAGCATCACCATCCCTCTGGGCTAGCTCACTGATCAGCGTGGCCTTGTTCTTTGTCCCAGCGGTCCCTCCTCGGCTCTCAAGTAGGTATTTCAGCGTGTCTCTCCTGCAGGCTGCATAGCTGTTCATTATCTGTGGTGGTTTGGAGTGTCCCAGTAACTGGAGAGCAGATCCCACCGCTTGCCACCAATGTAACGAGCCCCTGCTCGCTCGGTTCCACTCTCCCGGCACTCCTCAGATTTCAGACCGCAGCATCTGATATTTCGGTCGTCCGATAATTCGGGATTGGAACTACAGCTCTGTGTCATTCGTATCCAGTGGTGATCGCTCAGAACAAACACCAGGCAGGCTGTATGTAAGTTCCAACAGGGATCTGCTTTATTGGATGCACACACACACTTTTATACACCACAGTTTGAACGCCCCGCCCAACCGACCACCTTCCTATTGGTCAATTGTAAAGTCCCCTCTAGTCCTCACTTAGGTCCTCTTGGCCATGCAAATGAGGACTTGAAACAGGGTCAGCAGGGATTGGTCCGATAGCTTGAATAGGAGGGCTGATATATGTATCATTGTCATTAACATTGGGTTTCCAGAGCCGGTATTGAATTGTGAAATTGGACGGCCTTAGGGCCAGGCTCCCCCGCAACAGCCGTCCATGGGCCCCGGACACCCAGTTCAACCCACAAGGGGTGGTCTCTATAGTCCTAGGTCCATAGTCTTTAGGAAGGAGGCTAGCCCTCAGGCTCCTCCATTAGCCCCAGTGACGGTTCAGTCCGTCACATTTCTCCCCTCCTAACAGGTTCAGTCCGTCACAGCGCCCATTACGCCGCACATGTTACATATCGCCGCGAACGTCGCAGTGAGAGCAATCATTTTAGGGCCATCAATCGCTGATAACACTAAACTGATGAGCGGTAACAGCTTTTAAAACGTCGCCTATGGCCAATTTTGGGTATGATAGTTTTTTGCGATTTCGCAGGGCACGCACAATTTTAAAGCTCGACATGTTTTGTGTCTATTTACCCGACGTGACCCCGTCTTTTATATTTTACCAAAAAATTGGGTAATAATAAATGTTTTATAACATAATGTAATAAGACAGTATTTTTTCCTTAATATAGTAAAAAAATAAATACCACCAAAAGAAAGCTCTATCTGTCCCCCAAAAAATGGTATAAAATTCATTTCAGTACAGCTTTGCATGACGGAATAAACGTCAGTCAAAGTACCGCAGCGCTGAATACTGAAAAATGGCCGGGACAGGAAGGGGGGAGGGGAACACCGCGGTCAGCAAGGGGTTAAACATGCATTTTAAAAAATTGCAAAAACAGCCCTGGCATAAATCCCTTTTACGACAATTTTTCTCTTCCCGGGTGAGTGGCCGCCATTTTCTCGTAGTGCAGGCATGTTCAGATTTATGGTAATTATTAGATATTATCAAACATTTATATTTCCTGTACGTCACATAGAAATGTCCAGCCTTTGATAAGTGATGTAAATGCAGAGCGTGCGCCTCAGGGAGCTTGGCGGCCATTTTGTTGTAGCTTTGGCAGCAAAACAACTCTTGTGGTTCGAAGGGGCTTCCTGGCTCGCTGTCAGGTTGGAATGTATGTCCGGAGAAAAGGAGGTAATGATAATATTTGGATTATGAGTGATGACTGGATGGGGGAGCAGTTGGTCATATGAAATAGAATGTTAGCTCCTCGATCCCTAAAGATTGGAACAAAAGACTTGATTCTTGTATCAACCGCGCTTTGTTTATTGTTTCTTTTCAGATCCATCATCATCGCTGCCATCACTTCCTTTGATGACACAATAAAAAAGGCTTCATATAGATACCAGAATCAAGTCCTTGGTGCTGATGTTAACGGACGTATGAGATATTAGGGGGAAGTTACTAAAACCGTAACAGACAGAATCTGGAGCAGCTGTGCTTTCTATCCTTGTTCAATCAAGCTTTGAAAATGAAAGCTAGAAGCCGATTGGTTGCCAGGCACTGCTGCTCCAGATTCCATCTGCTCCTGTCTTAGTAAATTCCTCTCATTGTGCTCCGCAGATCTTTGAGGGGGCGGGACCATTGCACGAGACATGATATGCTTTTAGGTGTGCGATCTATAACATGCGGGCCGCAACCTGACAATAAACTGAAGAAGCTGCTTTGATTTATTTTCCCATACATCTTTTTATTTATCTGTGTGATAGTTGCCATACATCGGTTACATTTGGAGTCAGAAGACGTTCAGAAGGGAGGGAGTGTCTAGAAGAGCATAAAGATCCGTAGAAGGACTTCGTGATGGAGAACCGGCCGCCCCTCACATCACCGGGTAAGAGGAGACTTTCATTTCTTGAGTAGTGAGGATCCCCCTAGATACACACATCCTCTGTCAGAGTAATGGGTAGACAGTATGTGCCTAGTGGGGGGGAGGGGGGGGGGAGACGCCATCAAGACTCTGCCTTTCCTCCTCACATTATGTCATTGTGTGTTACCAGCCAAGAGATGTCCCCAGTATCCCTCTATGGGAGGGATGGGGAACCTCCAGCCCTCCAGCTGTGATGAAACTACAAATCCAATGAGGCATTGAAAGATTCTCACAGGCATGACTCCCAGAGATGGATGCATCATGGGAGGGCCAGAGGTTCCCCACACACACTCTCTGGGGTCTCTCATACATCTCAGTACAGGGGGCTTCACTCTCTTCTTTATTCACAGACCCCGGAGAAACCAGGGATACTCAGAGAGACGTCAAAGCTAAGGAGGAGGAAGAAGGATATGTGAGGATTAAAGAAGAAAAAACTGCTATAGAATACCGGGTCTCCCCCCCACACACACTCTCTGGGGTCTCTCATACATCTCAGGAGGCTTCACTCTCATCTTTATTCACAGACCCCGGAGACACTCCAAGAGTCGTAAAAGCTGAGGAGGAAGAAGGACATGTGAGGATTAAAAAGGAGGAAACCCCTCCAGAGATCAGCACAGGTGTTACCCCAGACACACTCCAAGCAACATCAAAGCTGAGGAGGAAGAATCAGGAATCGGAAATCTGAAGATTAAAGAAGAGAAAATTGCCAGGGACCAACCGAAACCAGTCCACCAATTACTTGGTAGGGGCTCTCCCGAAGAGTGACTTCCAGGTGGGAGGAGGAAAAAGACCCCTTTAAGGCTATAGTTCCTTCCCCCAAACATCAGGGCAGGCCCCGAAAGACCTTCACCTTCCACAATTTGTGGAGTCTACGAGTGCTTATGCAAAATAAGGGCCGTCAATAAATCAATTGTGCCAAGTGCAATCCCATGCTAGCCTTGTGGCTGGTATGAAAATGACTCCTAGCTAGCCATAAGGTCCGCCTTAAAAAGCGTAGTGCAAGATAATGGTTAAGTGACGTGACCTTGTGCCAGTGCCACACACTGAACCCCAACCCCATATGGTTTCTCTGGCACCCATGGGAGGCCACCCCCAGGGAGCACATTCACCAGGAGCTCCTTGCGCTTCTGACCCCTGGCCAGACAAGGGCAGACCCTCCTCTACCAGAAGATATTAGCACCAGGAGGGTTCCTGCCTACAACCGGGGGCAAGCCTCATGCACCAGGAGGAAAGGAACCCCCACCCCTATTACTTTGTCATGTCCCCTACAAAATCATGACACCTGTTCTTCCCTAGAAACTATTAAGAACAGATACTAAACTTGATGTTGGCCATCAGGTCATTGTGTGTTACCAGCCAAGAGACGTGACCGGTCTCCCCCCCACACACACACTCTCTGGGGTCTCTCATACATCTCAGTAAAGGGGGCATCAATCTCTTCTTCTCCCCCCTCCTCTGACAGTAGACAGTAATGGGGGGACGGAATATGTCTAGTGGGGGGAGTCAGGAGCCATCAGCCTCTATTAGACTCACCTCTCCACATCATGTCATTGTGTGTTACCAGCCAAGAGACGTGACCGGTCTCCCCCCCACACACACACTCTCTGGGGTCTCTCATACATCTCAGTACAGAGGGCTTCACTCTCATCTTTATTTACAGGCCCCGGAGACAGCAGAGGGACAGCAAGAGACGTCAAAGTCAAGGATGAAGAAAGGCATGTGAAGGGTAAAAGGAATTTTTTAGAGATTGGCATGGGTGAGTAATAAACACTTTGCTCTCTTACTCTGTAGTAAAGGGTTCTTCATTTACATTCATTTCCTGTTTCCTCCAGATGGACGATACACATGGAACAACAAGAAAAAATATCCAGACAGTAAAACTGTATATAGCAACATCTCATCCTACGTGGCAAAAGAAAAAGCCACGACGCCAAAGGTCCAGCCAGTAGGCTACACAGTAGAGATGCTATATTCCTGTTCCGAGTGCGGGAAATGTTTTACTCATGGAAAATGTCTCACCAGACACTACAGGACTCACACAGGAGAGAAGCCATATTTTTGCGCGGAATGCGGGAAAAGCTTTACGCAAAGCGGCAGCCTTAATAGACATAAGCTGACTCACGGAGACGCGGGAGCCTTTCCCTGCCCGGAGTGTGGAAAACGTTTTCGCGCAGGGTGGATTTTAGCTGCACATCGGAAAGTTCACTCGGGCGAAAATGTACAAAGATGAGCTGTACGTGGTCTTTTTTTTTGTTCCCAGTTAATATATCATAAAGGAACTGTATATTTTCTTTTGTATGTCATTTTCCTTTATCTACTGAAAAAAAAATACATTGTGGAAAACATTTCCCTTGTCGGGTAATATGAAGTATTGCATATGAGTATGTTGTAATCTCCTTGCGAGTCGGCTGATGGAGTTTTGGGGTCCTCTACATCTTTTTTTACAGAGAGGCGCGCCAGCACAAATGTACACACACACCCACACACGTATGAGAATATATATTTATATATGAGGAAACAAAAAGTATGAGAATATATCTATACATACATAGGGTAAGTACCTTACAACCATCGCAAGACAGAAGTCTTGCGATGGTTGTAAGGTGTGTGCCCAGCCTTAGTCCGCAGGGTACAGTATTGGGTTGGCTCCGCCCTCTGCCGAGGTGCCTCATCCTATACACCGGGGGCCATGGAGGGGATTGGAACACCTGAATCCAATGATTTGGAGGGGGAGGGGCCCAATACTTTTGGCAATATAGTGCATATATGTTTGTAAATAAAACGCACACATACTTATAATAAAAAGTATATAAACTATCAAACACAATTTCTATATTCATCCCACTGCCCACACAAATGCTGGATTTCTCCCCCACGCAGTGCAATTGCTCGCCGCACAGCACTTCTAATTGCCAGTTCACACCAACTGCGGTGCGTTCCAGAGCGGCAGCTGCTGGAATGCACAGCAAACGCACACTAAACTCCCCCCTGCGTTCTGGGGCAGGAGGGGGCACAGTGCAATCAGACGGGTGACAAAACATTGCCTGCGTTCCGGTCCAGTGCAAACAAAAATCGTTTTTCTTTTGTTCGGACTGGAACGCAGGTAATGTTTTGCCACCCGTCCAATCGTACTGCGAGCGAGGGTGTGGCTGCACCAACACACTCCAGCCACCCTAACATGAACCACCAGCGCTATCCCCTCCCCCCCCAGCTGCCTCAGGTGGCAAAAAGTGTAGGGAGGTCCCTGATACATAAAGCACAGGTGGAGGGCCTGAGCTGCCTAGAGTGTAAACTCTTTGACTGATGTGAATGAGTATTATGTGAGCCATGGTGTAAACTGGCAGCTCTATAGAAATGCTGCATAATAAATAATTCCAGAGTAAATCTCTTCACCCCCGCCCCGCAAAAGGAGTCCTTGGTCAGTTCTCTAATTTATCCACAAGATGGCGGCCGACCTCCCTCCTATCACCATAGCAACTGCATACAGTTAAACGCGCGCAAGGGATTCAGAGCAGCGAGAGATCTGGCACTTCCTTATAAGGAAAACTCCGCCCACTGGGCTGCTGTACTCAGAGTAACCGCTAGAGGGTAAAGCTCTTTTGGGAGACGTTTTCACTTCCGGCCATTTTGTTGTAGTGCAGACACGGTCTGATTTACGTTATTTATCAGAGATACTAACACAAAAAATATATATATAATATAAACATGTATACATTTACCTATATATTGCATAAAGTTGTTAAGTCTTTGATCCACAATTGATATCAAAAGCGTTTGACCCAGGAAACGTGGCGGCCATTTTGTCGTAGCTCATGCAATATTGGCAGCTCTTGTAGTTCGAAGAAGCTTCCTGTCTCTCGACTGTCAGACACGAATGTATGCCCGGAAAAAAAGAGGTAATGTTATTTTTGTTATGAGATGAGAAGAGAAGGGGATCCCAGCACTCTGTGGGCAGGGATGGGGGAGCAGTCAGTCATAAGTAATTGATGCCACCTTCGAATATTAGATCAGCCATCCCTATTGGTCGACACAAAAGACTTGATTCATGTGTCCAAACATGCTTGTTTATCCTTTGCTCTACCATCACTTGATGATGCAATAAAGTTTATATGGGGGCCATAATCAAGTCTATTGTGGAATGTGGACTAAAAGGAGGAGGGGGTGAATTTTCTAAAACTACCCCAAGCCCAGCCTCATCTCTTTGTACAAAGGCTGGAGCAGACAGAATTTGGAGCAGTTGCTCATGGCAACCAATTGGTCTTCTATCCTCGTAAACCTGTACAGTTGAGCTTTGAAAATGAAAGCTAGAAGCTGATTGGTTGCTGTGAACAGCTGCTCCAGCCTTAGTACATCGATATGGTGCCCATGCAAGGATCCAGCCCCTCAAACACCTCCAGGGGCACCATGAGGGGAATCTACTAACAGATATGAGGTTGGGCTTGGTGCCCATGCAAGGATCCAGCCCCTCAAACACCTCCAGGGGCACCATGGGGGAAATCTACTAACAGAGATGAGGTTGGGCTTGGTGCCCATGCAAGGATCCAACCCCTCAAACTCCTCCAGGGGCACCATGGGGGGAATCTACTAACAGAGATGAGGTTGGGCTTGGTTCAACCCATTTTACCCAAGCTGCTCAAAACCTTGACCGCCACCCCTTCCTCCCGACCCAATCAGTTGTGAGGGGCACACTTTCCGTCATGCAGCTGTACGCCACAAAGGGCCGGGGAATGCCCCTGCGTCCGCAGGAGGCGGTGGCGGACTTAGGCGGACTGGGTTTGCACCAAGCCCAGCCTCCTCTCTATTAGTAGATTCCCCCCATTGTGCCCCCAGAGGTGTTTGAGGGGCCGGATCGTTGCATGAGGCATTATATGATTTTGGGCATGGGGGCAAAACCTGACAAACAGGAGAAGCTGCTTTTTATTTCATATTTTTTTTATATATTGTAGTGTGATAGTTGCAATCAATCTTTTAAACTTGGCGTCGGAAGACATTCAGAGGAGAGGGAGTGTTCAGAAGAACATAAAGATCCGTAGAAGGACGTCATGATGGAGAACCGGTCGCCCCTCACATCACCGGGTAAGAGGAGATCCACCTAGATGCACACATCCTATGTGCTCCCCAAAAGTCAATACTATGTCTATTTGCTCTAATTACATGATGCTACCACCACCATGCTTCACTGTTGGGATGCTGTTTTCAGGGTGATGGGAAGTGTTGTGTTTGTTCCACAGATAGCGTTTCCCATGATAACCAAAAAGCTAAATTTTAGTCTCATTTGACCAGAGAACCTTCTCCCATGTGTTTGGGGGAGTCTTCCACATGCGGATTGGCAAATTCCAAATGTATATTCCTATTTTTATTCTTTTAGCAATGGCTTTTTTTTCTGGCCCCTCTTTCATAAAAGCCCCAATCAGTGGAGTGTACGCCATAAAGTGGTCAGATACTTCCATCTCCGCCGTGGTCAGATACTTCCATCTCCGCCGTGGTCAGATACTTCCATCTCCGCCGTGGTCAGATACTTCCATCTCCGCCGTGGTCAGATACTTCCATCTCCGCTGTGGTCAGATACTTCCATCTCCGCTGTGGTCAGATACTTCCATCTCCGCTGTGGTCAGATACTTCCATCTCCGCTGTGGTCAGATACTTCCATCTCCGCTGTGGTCAGATACTTCCATCTCCGCTGTGGTCCGATACACTATATTACCAAAAGTATTGGGGCGCCTGTCTGACCCCGCTCTGTCATGTGACGCGGCCTACCACTTCCTGGCTGAGTTGCTGTTGTTCCCAGTTGCTTCCACTTTGTTATAATACCAGTAACAGGTGACCGCGGAATATTTAGTAGCCAGGAAATGTCACGGATGGACTTATTGCACAGGTGACAACCTATCACGGTACCACGTTTGTAGTCACTGAGCTCCTGAGAGCGACCCGTTCTTTCACCAATGTTTGTAGAAGAGTCTGCATGCCGAGGTGCCTCATCCTATACACCGGGGGCCATGGGTGGGATTGGAACACCTAAATCCAATGATTTGGAGGGGGAGGGGCCCAATACTTTTAGCAATATAGTGTACTTCCGTCTCCGCTACAGTCAGATACTCCCACCACCGCTGTTCACATTTTCTTATAATGGATTTTCGGATGCTCCGTGATGTTCAAAGTTTGGGATATGTTTTTTTATAATCCGGCCCTGATCTGTACTTCTCCACAACATTACCTCTGACCTGTTTAGAGAGCTCTTTGGTCTACAGGTTGCTTGCTTAGTGCAGACTCGGGGGGCCTTCACTGACATCAGGTAACACTTTGCACACAGATGGACCTTTATCAACTTATTATGGGACTTCTGAAGTTAATGGGTTGACCCGCATCTGATTTTGGGGTTTCAAAGCAAAGGGAGTGAATACTTATGCACACTCCGGATTTTTGTTTTTTATTACCTTAAAGGAGGACTACGTGGTGAGTGATTTCCTCTCATCCTCATAATCTGAGCCGACGTGTGACAAGGAGACTGTCGCTTCCCGATCTATTGAGCCGATGTGTGAGGGAACACATACCGGCGCTCGCTCACTTCTCAATCATCTCCCTGCAGAGAGCCGTGACTGTCAGCTTTCCCCCCTCCCTGCTCCGATCCTCCAGTGGTGACTGGAGGAACGGACGGGGAAGGGGGCGGGTACAGCTGTCTCTGCCTCTAGAGAGCCAGCTGTCACTCACACAGCTGGGTGGATCTGGGCAGCATGGTCGGGATCCGTCCCGGCCGCGGCGGTCTCAGTATATGGCGAGCTGTAGCTTGCGATATAGTGAGCTTTGGGTCACGGGAGGAGGCTAGTATATGTCCTCCCGTGACCCTGAGGAGAACTTTGGGGAAAACACTGACCTCATAGTTCTCTTTTAATTGTTTGTGTCACAGTAAAACTAAGTTGAACTGACTAAACTGAAAAGAGAAGCTGATTGGTTGCCATGCACAGCTGCTCCAGTTTCGATAAATCCCCCTCACTGTGTTCAGTCAGTTTCCTCACATTGTTCGCCTGATGAAGGGACCCTAACGTTGTTTCCTTTGTGATCATGTGAACATGCATCAATAAAAGATGTGCTTGCATCACTATTGGAGTGCCGGTGACTTTTCCTGATATTCATTTCCTACAGATGGATCCAGTAACAGGAATACCTCAGAGAGATGTCCCCGTCCTCTGTATTCCCGGGACTCCACACAGGAACATCAGGAGATCCCTCAGGCCCGTCCTCTGTATTCCCGGGACTCCACACAGGAACATCAGGAGATCCCTCAGACCCGTCCTCTGTATTCCCGGGATTCCACACAGGAACATCAGGAGATCCCTCAGACCCGTCCTCTGTATTCCCGGGATTCCACACAGGAACATCAGGAGATCCCTCAGACCCGTCCTCTGTATTCCCGGGATTCCACACAGGAACATCAGGAGATCCCTCAGACCCGTCCTCTGTATTCCCGGGATTCCACACAGGAACATCAGGAGATCCCTCAGACCCGTCCTCTGTATTCCCGGGATTCCACACAGGAACATCAGGAGATCCCTCAGACCCGTCCTCTGTATTCCCGGGATTCCACACAGGAACATCAGGAGATCCCTCAGACCCGTCCTCTGTATTCCCGGGATTCCACACAGGAACATCAGGAGATCCCTCAGACCCGTCCTCTGTATTCCCGGGATTCCACACAGGAACATCAGGAGATCCCTCAGACCCGTCCTCTGTATTCCCGGGACTCCACACAGGAACATCAGGAGATCCCTCAGACCCGTCCTCTGTATTCCCGGGATTCCACACAGGAACATCAGGAGATCCCTCAGCCCCGTCCTCTGTATTCCCGGGATTCCACACAGGAACATCAGGAGATCCCTCAGACCCGTCCTCTGTATTCCCGGGACTCCACACAGGAACATCAGGAGATCCCTCAGACCCGTCCTCTGTATTCCCGGGATTCCACACAGGAACATCAGGAGATCCCTCAGACCCGTCCTCTGTATTCCCGGGATTCCACACAGGAACATCAGGAGATCCCTCAGGCCCGTCCTCTGTATTCCCGGGATTCCACACAGGAACATCAGGAGATCCCTCAGACCCGTCCTCTGTATTCCCGGGATTCCACACAGGAACATCAGGAGATCCCTCAGACCCGTCCTCTGTATTCCCGGGATTCCACACAGGAACATCAGGAGGTCCCTCAGACCCGTCCTCTGTATTCCCGGGATTCCACACAGGAACATCAGGAGATCCCTGAGGCACGTCCCCTGTATTCCCGGGATTCCACACAGGAACATCAGAAGATCCCTAAGCCCCGTCCTCAGTATTCCCGGGATTCCACACAGGAACATCAGGAGATCCCTCAGACTTGTCCTCTGTATTCCCGGGATTCCACACAGGAACATCAGAAGATCCCTCAGGCCCGTCCCCTGTATTCCCGGGATTCCACACAGGAACATCAGAAGATCCCTCAGGCCCGTCCTCTGTATTTCCGGGACTCCACACAGGAACATCAGGAGATCCCTCAGGAACATCAGGTACATGAGACTTTATATCCGACCTTGCTGTGTTTTGGTGTTTAATCTCAGATAATGCAATGTGCCTTTTTTTATTTTGTTGTATGAAAATTTGAAGAACGTGAAAGTTAAACAGGAACCCGGAAATCTGAGGAACATTAAACAGGAAGCTGGAAATTTAAAGAACATTAAAGTTAAACAGGAAGCTCAAGATCCATTTGTGATTGTTGATAAGCCGTGTAAGGAGGAGGAAATTCCTTCAGCGATCAGCACAGGTGAGGAATAAACACTAAATCCAGAGAAGAGTTCCAGGTTCTCCTTGTTCAGTCACTACAACAATCTCTTCTTCTCCCCCCTCCTCTGTCAGTAGACAGTAATGGGGGGACGGAATGTGTCTAGTGGGGGGAGTCAGGAGCCATCAGCCTCTATTAGACTCCGCCTCTCCTCCTCACATCATGTCATTGTGTGTTACCAGCCAAGAGACGTGACCAGTCTCCCCCCACACACACTCTCTGGGGTCTCTCATACATCTCACTACAGGTGGCTTCACTCTCATCTCTATTCACAGGCCCCGGGGGCACCAGAGGCACTCAGAGAGACATCAAAGCTGAGGATGAAGAAAGGCAAGTGAAGGCCAAAAGGAAATTTTTAGAGATTGGCATGGGTGAGTAATAAACACTAAATACTAGAGGTACACCGAAATGAAATTTTTAAAACCGAAAGTAAAAAAAATTGTCCGTCCGAAGCCAAAAATTATTTTCTTAACTTTTCAATTTTTTTACAATATTTTATTATTATTATTGTTTTATACATATTTTGTTTATTTTTATTAAATATTTTTATTTTTTGCTTTACTATCGGGGGTATCGGGGAAAATATTGGGGATCTAAACAGACCCCTGATATTTCCCTTTTAAAATAAAAAAAGAGATTTAGGACACAAAGTCCTCAATCTCTTTTTCTGTATCCCGTTTTATCAATGAACAGGAATCCTCTATACTGAGTGTTCCTGATCATTGATAACATGAGAACATTGTGTGTTTACTATAACTACAACTATGAATGAACAGGAAGTGATGTCGAGCACTTCCCGTTCATTCATAATTGTGGACACAGTAAACAGACTATGTCCTCAAATATTTACAAACACTCACTGACTGCTTGTTCCCGCTCTTCATGCTGACTCACTGTCACAGGAGGCTGAGCGAGCGGTGCAGGGAGGTGAGCTCATTCTCCTGTGACAGCTGACTCCTTCCCCTGCACCGCTGTCCGGACCTCCTGTGACAGCTGTCTCTGCCCCCACACCACTCTCCTGATCTGTCACAGGTGACTGGGCGGGTAGGAGGAGAGCCCGGCCTCCTGTGACATCTGTCTCTTCCCCCACACCGCTCTCCTGATCTGTCACAGGTGGCTGGGCGGGTGGGAGGAGAGCCCGGCCTCCTGTGACAGCTGTCTCTGCCCCCACACCGCTCTCCTGATCTGTCACAGGTGGCTGGGCGGGTGGGAGGAGAGCCCGGCCTCCTGTGACAGCTGTCTCTGCCCCCACACTGCTCTCCTGATCTGCCACAGGTGGGTGGGCGGTTTGGGAGGAGAGCCCGACCTCCTGTGACACGCTGGCTGTTTGCATCGCTCTCCTCTCCTGCACTGCTCGGCCTCACGTGACAGTTTCTCTCCTCCCCGCTGGGAACAAGCAGCGCCCAGTGGAGAGGAGAGAAACCAGGCATGCACCGCAATTTCTGCCAAGCATTTTGCCAAAAGTGCCATTTTCGACGACCGAAATTCCGGTGCATCCATCAAGAGACACAGCGTGTTCCTCTTTTCACCACAATTGCCATTTTTCTCTCTTCCTCGGACAAAAACATGTTTTCACGAATATCTAATTGTGCTTCATTTCATTTCTTCCTTCCCCCCCAGATGGACGATACAGATGGTACAACTTGGAGAAATGTGCAGACACTGAAAATGTAGACGAAGACATCACGGCCTACATGACCAAAGAGAAAGCCTTACTGCCAAAGTTTCAGCCAGTGTGCTACAAAGAGGAGAAGCCGTATTCCTGCCCCGAGTGCGGGAAAAGCTTCACTCACGAGAAATATTTCATCATCCACTATAGAAGCCACTCGGGGGAGAAGCCGTATTACTGCTCGGAGTGCGGGAAGAGTTTTTCGCAGAGCGGCACTCTCAATAGACATAAGCTGACTCACTCCCATGCGGGGGGCTATTACTGTCCGGAGTGCGGACAACGTTTCCCCACAGCTTGGTTTTTAGCCGCACATCGGAAAGTTCACTCAAGCGAAAACGTACAACGATGAGCCGCTCGT
>NW_017307410.1:148648-151486 GCF_000935625.1 Nanorana parkeri | reverse complement strand
TTTTTTTTTTTTTTTTTTTTTTTTTTTTTTTTTTAAATTTCTATATATTCTATCATAAAGGGAATGTATACTTGTTTTGTACATAGCTTTCCTTTTATCTTTTATGGTCAGGACTGAACAAATATACATTGAGAAACATATTTTGTTTGTCAGGTGAATGAGTTCTTACGTGACTCCTCCCACACCAGAGGTCGCGGCTCGAAGGTCCTGTCAAAGCCAATGTGCCTAAAAAACCCAAATGTGATTATGAAATCGGGTGCGGCCTGGTTAGCTAACCCATAGTGCTCTGGGAGTCCTTTGTCACACACTTTTTATTAATGTTATCAGGATTTGTAACGCCCCGACAACTTGTGCAATGCTTTACAATTAAAAGGGAGGCAGTCAAGTTAACCGCTTGCTGTCCGCCCGCTGCAAAAAGATGGACGGCAAACTCTCATGGGCGGGTTGGCGTAAATAGACGGCTTTTTTTTTTGCTGCTCGCGCGCGCCCCCGGGCAGAAAAAACCCGTCCGTTGTACAGAGCCGTTACTGGCTGTTTCACATACAAGCCATCGGTGGCTCTATAGCCGTCCAGGCGCTTGTATGTGCTGCACGCGCCCCCCTCCTGGAGTGCCGCCGCCGCACCCTCACCTTTAATCCTGGGATCTGCTGCCTGAGACCGGCTCGGGAGGGTGTCAGGAGGTAAGATGGGAGGGAGATCAGCATCTTCCTCCTTGCTGAACTCCCTTCGTGCTGTGAATGTGGAAGTGATGTGTATTACGTCACTTCCGCATTCACCTGTCAGTCCCCTGGCTGCTATAGCCAGAGAGAAGAAGCTGATGAGGCAGATATCTGCTTCTTTGGGGGTCCCCAGGTGGCTTTAGGGGGATTGTCTCCATAAAGAGGGCCTGTCAGTGTGCCTGTCCTATCACATAGGGGGATTGTTATTCCCTATGTGATAGCAATAACATTAAGTGTAAAAATAATAAAAGGCCCATACAACGAGAGTTGTGGACGGTTTTAAATAAAGTTGCGCCATTACCTTTTTATCGGTTACGAGTGCCGATGTTTATATTTCAGTACTCGCCGATA
Source organism: Nanorana parkeri (assembly GCF_000935625.1). NCBI lineage: Eukaryota > Metazoa > Chordata > Amphibia > Anura > Dicroglossidae > Nanorana > Nanorana parkeri. Next base: position 150,416 of record NW_017307410.1, on the reverse strand, counting down.
CTGAGTACCAGAAAAGTCGGGGGAGGGGAATTTACATGGTTTTTGTAAAAAAAGATGGCATACATAAAGCCAAAAATCCATTTATACAAACAAGGGAACGCCGCGGCAGTTCTGCTTTTGGGAGTACAGTGGTGATAGTGGGTCTGTTGCTCATCCATTCACACCTTATCACCCTGATGAACCTTTGACATCACCAATACCCCCTTATCACCCTGATGAACCTTGGACATCACCAATACCCCCCTCATCACCCGGATGAACCTTGGACATCACCAATACCCCCCTTATCACCCAGGTCAAACTGCTTGATCACCAATACCCCCACTTATCACCCGGGTCAACCTGCTTGATCACCAATACTCCCCTTATCACCCGGGTCAACCTTGGACATCAACAAATCCCACCTCCTTATCACCCTGTGTTAGGGTCCCTCAGGAAATTTACACAGCAGGGCCTCAGGCCCACAGGAAAGTTACACTGAAGGGCCTCAAACCCCCCAGTAGTGGGTCTCGAACCCAGGCCTCTTGGTAGAACTTAACTCGATTTAGGTTTCCCGGGATCCGATCATGCTGCCAGCTTCAGACAATTACTTGGGAATACAGAACCACACAAAACAGTGCATTCACTCTATATTTAAAGGTTTATTGTTAAAACAAAAGATTATATGGACAACGAAAGGGGCGATGGCGGAGCATAAGCCAATAAAAGACATACACTTATACGAATTGTAAAATTAATGGACCATAGAACAGCTACAAGGAAGGAAACTAGCTGAAAAGCTTCAAGGTCATATGTTTCACACAAAGATAAGGAAAATGCAATTTGCTAAGGAATGGCTGTGTGGAGTCTCAGGTGGGCTATGTGGAGTCTCAGGTGGGCTATGTGGGGTTTCAGGTGGGATATGCGGGCTCTCAGATGGCTGTGTGGGCTCTCAGGTGGGATATGCAGGCTCTCAGGTGGCTGTGTGGTGTCTCAGGTGAGCTATGTGGTGTCTCAGTTGGGCTATGTGGTGTCTCAGGTGGCTGTGTGGTGTCTCAGGTGGTCTATGTGGGCTCTCAGGTGGCTGTGTGGGGTCTCAGGTGGCTATGTGGGCTCTCAGGTGGCTGTGTGGGGTCTCAGGTGGGATATGTGGGCTCTCAGATGGCTGTGTGGGGTCTCAGTGTGCACCCTGCCGTAAAGGCTAGTTATAGATTCATGCAAGTACCATGTTTTTTCTAGTTAGACTATTTTTGGTTGCTGGGCCTCCAGTGCGTCCCTGCACCTTATTAGGAGGAGTTGGCTACTTCCTGGTACACCTGCATGCAATTTATCAACTGCATTAATATGCTCACACTTGGAGACTCGGATACATAGAGTTAGGACCACACCTTGCAGAGGTGCCTTGGCGCGGCGGTGCGGCTTCTACATATTTTTGGCCAAAAGTTTGTGCAACTAAAACCTCTGATTTTAACGCATACTGTTGACAGGGCTACTTGTTTGGTTGCAGGCTAGCTGGCAGGTGAGCTGGGGATTTTCTGTGTTTTTGTATAGGGATATGTGGGCTCTGAGGTGGCTGTGTGGGCTCTCAGGTGGCATATGTGGGCTCCCAGGTGGCTGTGTGGGGTCTCAGGTGGGATATGTGGGCTCTCAGATGGCGGTGTGGGGTCTCAGGTGGGATATGTGGGTTCCGAGGTGGATGTGTGGGCTCTCAGATGGCTGTGTGGGGTCTCAGGTGGGATATGTGGGCTCCCAGGTGGCTGTGTGGGGTCTCAGGTGGCTGTGTGGGCTC
>NW_017307410.1:144901-148191 GCF_000935625.1 Nanorana parkeri | reverse complement strand
GGGTCAACCTTGGACATCACCAATACCCCCCTTATCACCCGGTTCAACCTTGGACATCACCAATACCCCCTTATCACCCGGTTCAACCTTGGACATCACCAATACCCCCCTTATCACCCAGGTCAAACTGCTTGATCACCAATACCCCCACTTATCACCCGGGTCAACCTGCTTGATCACCAATACTCCCCTTATCACCCGGGTCAACCTTGGACATCAACAAATCCCACCTCCTTATCACCCTGTGTTAGGGTCCCTCAGGAAATTTACACAGCAGGGCCTCAGGCCCACAGGAAAGTTACACTGAAGGGCCTCAAACCCCCCAGTAGTGGGTCTCGAACCCAGGCCTCTTGGTAGAACTTAACTCGATTTAGGTTTCCCGGGATCCGATCATGCTGCCAGCTTCAGACAATTACTTGGGAATACAGAACCACACAAAACAGTGCATTCACTCTATATTTAAAGGTTTATTGTTAAAACAAAAGATTATATGGACAACGAAAGGGGCGATGGCGGAGCATAAGCCAATAAAAGACATACACTTATACGAATTGTAAAATTAATGGACCATAGAACAGCTACAAGGAAGGAAACTAGCTGAAAAGCTTCAAGGTCATATGTTTCACACAAAGATAAGGAAAATGCAATTTGCTAAGGAATGGCTGTGTGGAGTCTCAGGTGGGCTATGTGGAGTCTCAGGTGGGCTATGTGGGGTTTCAGGTGGGATATGCGGGCTCTCAGATGGCTGTGTGGGCTCTCAGGTGGGATATGCAGGCTCTCAGGTGGCTGTGTGGTGTCTCAGGTGAGCTATGTGGTGTCTCAGTTGGGCTATGTGGTGTCTCAGGTGGCTGTGTGGTGTCTCAGGTGGTCTATGTGGGCTCTCAGGTGGCTGTGTGGGGTCTCAGGTGGGATATGTGGGCTCTCAGATGGCTGTGTGGGGTCTCAGTGTGCACCCTGCCGTAAAGGCTAGTTATAGATTCATGCAAGTACCATGTTTTTTCTAGTTAGACTATTTTTGGTTGCTGGGCCTCCAGTGCGTCCCTGCACCTTATTAGGAGGAGTTGGCTACTTCCTGGTACACCTGCATGCAATTTATCAACTGCATTAATATGCTCACACTTGGAGACTCGGATACATAGAGTTAGGACCACACCTTGCAGAGGTGCCTTGGCGCGGCGGTGCGGCTTCTACATATTTTTGGCCAAAAGTTTGTGCAACTAAAACCTCTGATTTTAACGCATACTGTTGACAGGGCTACTTGTTTGGTTGCAGGCTAGCTGGCAGGTGAGCTGGGGATTTTCTGTGTTTTTGTATAGGGATATGTGGGCTCTGAGGTGGCTGTGTGGGCTCTCAGGTGGCATATGTGGGCTCCCAGGTGGCTGTGTGGGGTCTCAGGTGGGATATGTGGGCTCTCAGATGGCGGTGTGGGGTCTCAGGTGGGATATGTGGGTTCCGAGGTGGATGTGTGGGCTCTCAGATGGCTGTGTGGGGTCTCAGGTGGGATATGTGGGCTCTTTTTTGTGTGGGGGCTGAGGTGGTCTATGTGGGCTCTGAGGTGGCTGTGTGGGGTCTCAGGTGGCTATGTGGGCTCTCAGGTGGCTGTGTGGGGTCTCAGGTGGGATATGTGGGCTCTCAGATGGCTGTGTGGGGTCTCAGTGTGCACCCTGCCGTAAAGGCTAGTTATAGATTCATGCAAGTACCATGTTTTTTCTAGTTAGACTATTTTTGGTTGCTGGGCCTCCAGTGCGTCCCTGCACCTTATTAGGAGGAGTTGGCTACTTCCTGGTACACCTGCATGCAATTTATCAACTGCATTAATATGCTCACATATACTGTTGACAGGGCTACTTGTTTGGTTGCAGGCTAGCTGGCAGGTGAGCTGGGGATTTTCTGTGTTTTTGTATAGGGATATGTGGGCTCTGAGGTGGCTGTGTGGGCTCTCAGGTGGCATATGTGGGCTCCCAGGTGGCTGTGTGGGGTCTCAGGTGGGATATGCGGGCTTTCAGGTGGGCTATGTGGGCTCTCAGGTGGCTGTGTGGAGTCTCAGGTGGCTGTGTGGGGGCTCAGGTGGGATATGTGTGCTCTCAGATGGCTGTGTGGGGTCTCAGGTGGCTGTGTGGGATATGTGGGCTCTCAGGTGGGATATGTGGGCTCTCAGATGGCTGTGTGGGGTCTCAGGTTGGCTATGCAGGCTCTCAGGTGGCTGTGTGGGGTCTCAAGTGGGCTATGCAGGCTTTCAGAAGTGCAGGGGTCTCACCTGGGGTCCGGAGGTGGGCAGCGTTCTGCCAGGAAGAAGCTTGGAGGAGATGTGCAGGCTGGTGCCTGTTTACATTGGAAGATGTAGCTGCCTGAGGTCCCACACTTGCTGGGGACCTCAGGCAGCCGCATCTGTCAAAAAATGTAAAGTGCCGGTATTGGCACTTAGTGTCTTGTGTCCGGCTGTCCGCTGGCTTGAAACCTGGAGACAAGACTCAAAAACCAGACTGTCCTGGTGAATCCCAGACAGGTGGCAACCCTAGTATAGCGCCATCCTCAGGGGGTTTGTGGCACAATGCACTCACATATTAGAGCCCCCCTTCTCACTTCCTCATTTCATAACAAGAACACATTATTCCCCCCTCACTAGACTCACATTTTCCAGCCTCACAGCCCCACCAGCAGTTGGAAATTGAAAAACCTCGGAGTTCAAGACTTGAGCTACAAGAAAATGGCCGCCATTTGACAAAAACACATCACCATAGCAACCAAGCTGCGGCTACAAGACTGAGGCGCACCCGTTACATTACCTGTCATAGCCCGCACACCAACCTATCTACTTGGCCCCGCCCAACACGTAAATCCCGCCCACCTGGCAGCTGTGCTCTGCGAAACCGCTAGAGGGCAAACCCTTCCAGCCAAACTGTCCCTAATTAGAAAAGCGGCGACCATAGTGTTCTACAAATTCTACAGATATTTCCGAAATATATAAGAAATAATGTTTGGTATTATCAATTCCTATATTAGACGTCAGGTATTGTTTTATATTTCGTTACAGAGGTCTGAGCTCGGGGGTTGAAGGGCTGGCGACCATTTTTTTGTAGCCCAGATATGGAAGAGGTGGAGTTCCAGTACAGGAAAGTGGTTACCTATGAGGCTGGAGAGAGTGTGCCCAGGGAGAAGCAGGTAATAATGTCTTCTTATTATGAGAGAAGGGGTCCCAGCAATTTCTGTGGACTGGATGGGGGGATCATGTCACCCCAACAAATCATCATTTTCCTGCAAGTCCTCTGATGTGTAGGACAGAGGTTGGT
>NW_017307410.1:122320-144825 GCF_000935625.1 Nanorana parkeri | reverse complement strand
CAGGGGGAACGCCAGTGCCAACTTCTCCGGTGCATCTATACTCTGGCTTTATAGAGATAGGGAATCATTACCACTTTATCAGAGGTCTCCCTCCATCTTCCCTTTACCCGCTCTAACTTCTGGGTAACAAAAAGCCCCTTTTTACTTACCTAAATCACATGACGTGCTGGGTTCCAAAATTGTTATCTTCCTCACTGCATGGGGTCCTTTTTCAGGTGACTACTTCCCATTGGCTGTCCAGGAGCAGGGTTATTTCAGGCTCCAGAAGACTGCAGTGATGGGATGATGGCGGGACTGATCACCACGGGTAAAGACAACAGCGTTGGATCACCATTCTTCACTCCTTGAAGATCTGCCATCGAAGGACGCGTGGTGGTAGGCTTAGGTGAGTAAAAAAAAAGTGTTGAGCTTAATCCATGATCATTATTTATTAGGGATGCACCAATACCGATACTAGTATCGTTATCAGTGCCGATACCAAGTAATTGGGCGAGTACTCGTACTCGCCCAAATGCTCCGATACCTTTCCTGAGACCGAAACTTCCGGTCAGAGGAAAATATCCTCTGGCCAGCAGTGCCGTAGGGGAACATGGAGCCGGCTTCCTGGGCATTTCTAAAGCCGGTGGCGAGTAATGACCTGCCTCCCGGTTTCCTGATTGGCCGGGAAACCAGTTCCATGCTGATTCGTTTGGGGAGGCGGCTTCCTGGCCAACCAGCATCAAGCCGGCCAAACATCCGGCTCCTTGCTGATTGGCTGGGAAGCTGGCTTCCCGGCCAATCAGCATCGAGCCGGCCGTACAGCCGGCTTGATGCTGATTGGCTGGGAAGCTGACTTTCAAGCCAATCAGCAAGGAGCCGGATGTTTGGCCGGCTTGAGGCTGGTTGGCCAGGAAGCCGCCTCCCCAAACCAATCGGGGAGGCGGGTCATTACTTGATGAACGGCTTCCTGATTGGTCAGGAAGCCGGCGCCATGCTGATTGGCTGGGAAGCTGGTTTCCCGCCCAATCACAGTCAAGACTGCCAAACAAAAAGGAAGCCGGCTCCATGCAAGCGGAAGCATCGGTATCGGTACTCAGTATCGGCGAGTACCGAAAGCAAAATAGCGCTACTCGATACCGAAAAAACGGTATGGGTGCATCCCTATCATTTATGATCACACCACTTGCTTATTGATGGAGACCTGATGAACTTGACCCGCCAACGTTTCTCTACTCCAGAAAAGCCATTTACGGCTGATGCTTTACCGCGCAGATGTTTTTATCCATGACTATTATGGCCTATCAATAACTTAACCACCTCCGTTTGGCCGTATTGTAAAAAAAAACAGGCGGGGAGGTCGACGTGTTTTTTTTGGAGAGCCGTTTATAAATGGCCCTTCAGAAAACACACATGGGAGGCCAGTGCATCATTGTGATTGGACAGACTCAGATACAGACTGGTACTTAAGCGGTGAACTTAACTCATTACTAATCCTGAATGACCAGGAATGTCTTAAAGCTCAATAATGACTTTGGGCCTCATGTTACCAAAAAGTCTGAAGATAGGACTTCTTGTGTGCCCATAGTAGCCAATCACATCTTCTCTTCACCATGATCTGATTAGATACCTTTTTCTTCAACTGCCCTTTTAGTGTTACTGTGATTGAATGTATTTATTGTTGTGTTTACAGATCATCCTGTATTCCAAGAACAGAGTTACATGCAGAGGAGTGGCAGTATTTAGGACACAAGGATCTGTAGAAGGACGTCATGATGGAGAACCGGCCGCCACTCACATCACCGGGTAAGAGAAGACTTTCATTTCCTGAGTATTGAGGATCCCCCTAGATACACACATCCTCTGATATAAAGACATAGAAACAATGTATTCAGTCAGTGTGTGTGTTTCCTACAGATGGATCCAGGAACAGAAATACCCCAGAGAGATGTCCCCGTCCTCTGTATTCCCGGGATTCCACACAGGAACATCAGGAGATCCCTCAGACCCGTCCTCTGTATTCCCGGGATTCCAACCAGGAACATCAGGAGATCCCTCAGGCCTGTCCTCTGTATTCCTGGGATTCCTCACAGGAACATGATGAGATTCCTCAGACCCATCCTCTGTATTCCCGGGATTCCACACAGGAACATCAGGAGATCCCTCAGGCCCGTCCTCTGTATTCCCGGGATTCCACACAGGAACATCAGGAGATCCCTCAGACCCGTCCTCTGTATTCCCGGGATTCCACACAGGAACATCAGGAGATCTGTCAGGAGGATCAGGTAGATGGAACTATAGGTTTTTATTCTAAATAATATTCTATTTCCATCATACATTAGGCACTTTTTAAATATGTGCTGTTGTCCTATCTAGGGTGAAGGCCTAGATCCAGTTAAGGTTGAACATGAGAAAGCGATGTCTATGAGTGGTGATGACCAGTGTAAGGAGGAGGAAATCCTTCCAGAGATCAGCACAGGTGAGCAAAAAACTCAGCAAAAAACAAGTCCCAGATTCTCCTTGTTCAGTCACTACAGCAATCTCTTCTTCTCCCCCCTCCTCTGTCAGTAGGAAGTCATGGGGAGACAGCAAGGGCCCAATGGGAAAGTCAGGAGTCACTAGCCTCTGTTCAACGACTGCTTTCCACTCACCCAGTTATTGTGTGTTACCTGTCAAGAAGCCCAGCTCCATCTGGGGACCCTGGAAACACAACTGTTAAACAGAGACACGTCATAGTTGAAAAGGAAGAAAGCAGACATATGAAGATTAAAGAGGAGGAAATCCCTCCAGAGATCAGCACAGGTGAGGAATAAACACTAAATCCAGAGAAGAGTCCCAGATTCTCCTTGTTCAGTCACTACAACAATCTCTTCTTCTCCCTCCTCTGTCAGTAGACAGTAATGGGGGGACGGAATGTGTGTAGTGGGGGGAGTCAGGAGCCATCAGCCTCTATTAGACTCCGGCTCTCCTGCTCACATCATGTCATTGCGTGTTACCAGCCAAGAGACGTGACCCGTCTCCCCCCACACACACTCTCTGGGTTCTCTCATACATCTCAGTACAGGGGGCTTCACTCTCATCTCTATTCACAGATCCTGGAGACAACAGAGACACTCAGAGAGACGTCAAAGCTGAGGAGGAGGAAGAAGAACATGTGAAGATTAAAGAGGAAGAAGTTCCTACAGAGATCAGCACAAGTGGGTATTGAAAGAACATCACAGATTCTTATTCCTACTTCAACAGTTTTGTTTTTTTTGCTCTTTGAGAATGGTTTATTAGAAATAAATTGTAACTCCTTGCTGGAGTTACTCCTGGCTCTGGCTTTCAGAGGGCCAAACAGGAGGTTCTGGATTTGTTTTTCCGTTCGCAGTTTAGACTTGAGTCACCAATCCACCATTTGTAAGCATTCAATTGATATCAATAAAGATTTCTTCATGTGGGGGAAAGGCCTGACCAGACATGTAAGCAGTCACATGGCTTTGGCCCTCCTGTTGCTATACGTATTAAGCCATTCCTAACAGGTGTCAATGCTTTACCTTTCTCTAGGATTAGCCGAGGGTGGGAATGTATTGGGACTTCCATTTCCTTCCATTTGGATGAAGATAAGGAGCTGTGAAATAATATTTGGTCCATTCAGCTGCTGAGAGCTTAGAAAATACCCTGTACATCTGGGTACGGAGGATCATGTGACTGAGCTAATATGTGGTGACTAGCCCTTTCTGTCACATGGGGTGGGAAGAGTCCTCATCCATGTGTTTGCTCCAACTAGGATCATCCTGGTGGCCTAATGGAGAGGGGGGAAGGAGACCAAGGAATGGGATGTGTGCCTATTGGGAGCAATGCATTAAACTGGACTTGTTGAATTTGCCTGCAATTCAGCTTTACTAGTTTTATTATATGTCTTCTCCCCCCAGATGAACCATGCAGAAGGCATGACACTGAAGAACATTCCAAGACCCCTCCAGAGGGTGCAACAGAAGGTGATGAGGTTACATCCAGTTCTTCAGAAGAGATCCCCATAGCCCCAAAACGTCACCCAGTACCTCCTAGTGCAGACCTAGCACTCGATGCCTTTACACGTTGGGGGTGGTTCCCTGACCATGCCTATCATATCATCCAGCACGTACCCAAAACAGAAGACAGGCCCTTACCGTGTTACGAGTGCGGGGAATCGTTCACCCATTTAGAAGAACTCATTTCTCATCGGGCCAGTCACAAACTCGAGAAGCCGTTTTCATGCCCTGAATGTGGAAAGTGTTTCACCCGGAGGTCCAATCTCCTTCAACATCAGAGGATTCACACAGGGGTGAAGCCATACTTGTGTTTGGAGTGCGGGAGAGGTTTCACTGAGAAATCCAGTCTCATCCAACATGAGAGAATTCACAGAGGCATTAAGCCTTTTTCCTGTTCTCACTGTGGGAAAGGTTTCACTCAGAGATCTAGTCTTACCGTGCATGAGAGGATCCACACTGGTCTGAAGCCATATACATGTTCCGAATGTGGCCGATGTTTCACTAAGGGGTCGAATCTTACGGCGCATCTGAGAACTCATTCCGGGGAGAAGCCGTTTTCTTGCTCCGAATGCGGTAAAAGTTTTCCCTTTAAGTCGTATCTTATAATACACGAAAGAATTCATACTGGGGAAAACCCATTTACATGCTCGGAGTGTGGGAAGTGTTTTTCTCAGAAACAGCATTTAAGTTCGCATCAGAGGAGTCACGCGGCCAAGAAGCCATTTTCATGTTCGGAATGTGGGAAGTCTTTTACCCAGCGAAACCATCTCATCTCACATGAGAAGAGTCACACCGGAGATCAACATTTCTCATGTTCTGAATGTGGGAAGTGTTTTGCCACAAGAGACCTTCTTATCGCACATCAAATGAGCCATACAGGGAAGCTGCCATTTTCATGTTCGGAGTGCGGGAAATGTTTTACCTGGAGAGCCACTTATCTGATACATCGTAGAACGCACACAGGGGTGAAGCCATATTCATGTTCAGAATGTGGGAAATGTTTCTCCCAGAAAGCATGTCTTATCTCTCATCAGGTGACTCATACAGGTGAGATGCCTTATTCCTGTTCAGAGTGTGGGAAGTGTTTTTCTTTTAAGCACTTGCTCATTAAGCACTATAGAGTTCACACGGGAGAGAAACCTTTTTCATGTTTGGAATGTGGAAAGTGCTTTTTCGAGCGGAAACGTCTCATCTCCCATCAGAGATCTCACACAGGGGAGAAGCCATACTCCTGTTCAGAATGTGGGCAGTGTTTCACTTCGAAACATTCACTCACGGTTCACCATAGAGCTCACACAGGGGAGAAGCCATACTCCTGTTCGGAGTGCAGAAAATGTTTCACGGCAAGGTCAAGTCTTTCCAAACACCAGGCGCGCCACACTGGGATGAAGCCGTTTTCTTGCTCTATATGCGGCAAGCAGTTTTTCCATAAATCTATTCTCGTCACGCACGAAAGACTTCACACAGGGGAGAAGCCGTACTCTTGTTCCGAATGCGGCAAATGTTTCAGCGATCGGTCAAATCTTACTTCACATCAAAAAATTCACATTGGTGATCTTCATTACTCCTGTCCAGACTGCGGGAAAGGTTTTAAAAGGAGATCAGACCTGGCTTCACACAGCGGTCGAATCCACAAGAATCCACCCTGTGTAGCCGTGGAAGATTCACAGGGGAGGAGCCATTAAAAATGAACCTCGTTCTGTCCTTCGTTTCTGTAACACGTCCGCAGAAATCTCGCTTCACTCCAGTCCCCCCGAATGGATTCTCAATGTGTTGGGAATGCAAAAGACTTCTTACAGTTGAATTGTACTTACATTCATTAAATATCCAAAACCTGTTTTGTGGTCAATTTCTTTTTAACATTTTTTTATATTTTTCTAGATAATAAATTGATTTTGTATTATTTGAAAAATTCATTTGAACGTAGGTTGCATCAATGGCATTCCTGGACAGAAAGGTTTGTGAATGGACAACACTCGCATTCGTATGCTCAAACTCATCAGTCCCTTCCAAAAGGCCGGGTGGCGGCCGACAGGCATGCCACGGCCGTCACCAGCAATCTAATGTATGTAAAGCCGCACTCAACAGCCAGGACCTCAATGTAAAAAGTAGAGATGCACCAATACCCAGTACAAGTACCGATACTTTTCCTCAAGTACTCGCCGATACTAATTACCGATACCTTTTTATAAAACAATACAGACTAATGATTATAGGGCAGTGGTAGAGCGCCAGCGTCCCCAGTCACAGCTGCAACTGGTGCGGCTCTGGTAGCTCTGCCACTGACTCCAAGCTGTAGAGGGGCTACAAATCCCAGCAATACATTATACAGCAAGCAGAATACCACCAGCTATAGAGGACTATAAATCTCAGGAATACATTATACAGCAAGCAGAATACCACCAGCTATAGAGGACTATAAATCTCAGGAATACATTATACAGCAAGCAGAATACCACCAGCTATAGAGGACTATAAATCTCAGGAATACATTATACAGCAAGCAGAATACCACCAGCTATAGAGGACTATAAATCTCAGGAATACATTATACAGCAAGCAGAATACCACCAGCTATAGAGGACTATAAATCTCAGGAATACATTATACAGCAAGCAGAATACCACCAGCTATAGAGGACTATAAATCTCAGGAATACATTATACAGCAAGCAGAATACCACCAGCTATAGAGGACTATAAATCTCAGGAATACATTATACAGCAAGCAGAATACCACCAGCTATAGAGGACTATAAATCTCAGGAATACATTATACAGCAAGCAGAATACCACCAGCTATAGAGGACTATAAATCTCAGGAATACATTATACAGCAAGCAGAATACCACCAGCTATAGAGGACTATAAATCTCAGGAATACATTATACAGCAAGCAGAATACCACCAGCTATAGAGGACTATAAATCTCAGGAATACATTATACAGCAATGCAGAATACCATCAGCTATAGAGGACTACAAATCCCAGCAATGCAGAGTAATATGAAGCTACGTACACTGTGTTGCTCACCAGGGCTGTGCAGCGTCCCAGGAGGCTGTGCAGGGTCTGACCAGGGCTGCATTTGGGTCTCACCAGGGTTGAGTCCGTATCTCACCAGGGTTGTGCAGTGTCACCAGTACTGCGTGCAGGTATCCCCATGGCTGTTCGGGTGGGTGCGGGTCTTACCAGGACTGTTCCGTGTCTCACCAGGACTGTTCCGTGTCTCTCCATGGATGCTCGGGCGGGCGTGGAGGCGGGAATGAGAAGGAAATGTGCAGCCAGACAGTCGCTGTAAAAGACAGCTTCCACGAGGAACGCGGCACCTCCGGCAACCACTTACTGTATGTCTAAGACGCTGGTATGGGCGCTTAGTATCGAGGACATATTCACGAGTACAGTTTTGGCACTGATACAGATACTGGTATCAGAGCATCCCTAGTAAAAAGGTTTATTCTCGGGAATCTACAATGTTACCAGCATGACAAGATCCACAGGCTCTGACATGTTTCACCAAAAAGGCTTCATCATAGAGACCGGGAAAGAACCAGAAATGAAACGTGTGGCCAATCAATACCCTCCCTACAGGATGCATATTAACTCTTGCTATCCAAACTCCTCATGGATCTAATTATAACAAAATGGTAAAGTGCAACCTACCCGTCCCAATCAAAGATTGTGCTTCACAAGCTACCTCACTGGCTACAGCAACGGGAGGAACGACAGGCTGAAACCAGAAGTGACAACATCATCGGCACTTCTGGCTTCAGTAAGCAGAGCCTCCAGCCCGGCTGCACAATCCCACCATGCCAGTCTCGGGCCCACGCGAGGGCAGCAGAGTCCAGCCAAACCTAAGTGGACTCTGTTCTCCGAGGCTGGCCATACGTAATCTGCATTTAGCAAACAGTTCTCCTGATTCAAGCCCTGCTTTTGACGATCAGGCCCTTGATGACCTCCGTATAAGAAGGGGAGAGTGAACCCCTGTGTATATGTGGCATATATGGGGGGTGTGCAGACTTTACACGGTGTAGAACTCTCACCAATAGATTCAGGGAATTATTAGGTTGCTTAACTGTCCAACACCTAACAAAAATTGAAATGTCAACCCTGAGTGGACTGACCCTTTATTTCAGGTTTGTGAATGATTTTTTTATACCATCATTTGTATAAAATCCTTAGATTACAAATAGACCTTTAATACAGGAAGCTTTGATGTGCACAGTGCGCTCTGGGTTATCCGATAAGCAAGTCCAGCACTAGCACCACCCTTCAGACTGGTGAAGACTGAGAATCTACATAGAACGGTCGATAAGCAAGTCCAGCAATAGCACCACACTTCAGACTGGTGAAGACTGAGAATCTACATAGAACGGTTGATAAGCAAGTCCAGCACTACCACCATACTTCTAACTGGTGAAGACTGAAAATCTCCATAGATCGGTCGATAAGCAAGTCCAGCACTAGATCCACACTTCTGACTGGTGAAGACTGAAAATCTCCATAGATCGGTCGATAAGCAAGTCCAGCACTAGATCCACACTTCTGACTGGTGAAGACTGAGAATCTACATAGAATGGTTGATAAGCAAGTCCAGCACTAGATCCACACTTCTGACGACTGAAAATCTACATAGAACGGTCGATAAGCAAGTCCAGCACTAGATCCACACTTCTGACTGGTGAAGACTGATAATCTACATAGAACGGTTGATAAGCAAGTCCAGCACTAGCTCCACACTTCTGACTGGTGAAGACTGAAAATCTACATAGAATGGTCTCTACTTGGAGAGGGGAGGGTGTCCCTCCTCCGAGTCATTCTGTTGTGTGTATAAACCTGGAATCCCGCATTTCCGGTCCTCCGAGTACAGCAGTAAACCAGCTATGTAAGAATCCGGAGCATCAGACTCGCACTCATCCCCCGGCAGCCGCAAAAGGGTTAATTTTTAGATATTTTTGTGAGATTTTATATTTATTTGACGAAGAAGAAACAAATACTGGAAATGTAATTTCTGTTGCACATACTATATAAATAAAGAACATAAACACACAATACATTCCCTTTAGAATTGCACGTAACATCTTTCAAACGGTTTATATACAGAAAAGCGATTTTTAGTTTAAGCCTTGGGGGCCCCTGCTGCTGTGTGTGGCCCTGCTGGGGAGATTCACACTCTCTATTGGTCATGATGACCATTTCCACCTAGGCATGCAATGATACAAGATCTTATGGTTGTCACTAGGGATGCCGAGTATTTGGACCGAGCACTCGTACTCGGCCAAATGCTCCGATGCCTAAGCTTCCGGTATCGGGAAGCCGGCCAGAGAGTCATTACACGGCACCCGGCTTCCTGATTGGCCAGAAAGACGGCTTCATGCTCCCTCGTCACCAGGTGATGAGGGAGCACGGAGCCAGCTTCCTGGCCGATCAGGAAGCCGGGTGCCGTGTAATGGCTCGTTGCCCGGCATCCTGATTGGCCAGTTTCTCAACCAATCAGGAAGCTGGGAAACGAGTCATTACACCATCTTCCTGATTGGCCAGCTCTATGCTTCCTCATCACCTGGTGACGAGGGAGCATTGAGACGGCTTAACTGCTAATCGGGAACCCGGGTGGCCAGTCTTTACAAGCCGCCTGGCTTCCTTAAAGAAGAACTATGGGGTCAGTGCTTTTCCCCATAGTTCTCCCCAGGGTCACGGGAGGACACAAACAAGCATCCTCCCGTCACCCTAAGCTCAGTATACCGCGAGCTACAGCTCACTATATACTGAGACCGCCGCAGCCGGGACGGATCCTGACATTACTGTCGAGATCCACCCAGCTGCGTGATTGACAGCTGGCTCTGCCTATCTAGAGGCAGAGCCAGCAGTACCCGCCCCCTCCCCCGTCAGTTCCGCCAGTCAGTGCTGGAGGATCGGACAAGGGAATCCCTGCAGGGAGCCGTGAGTGACAGTCACCACTCTCTGCAGGGAGATGATCGAGAAGTGAGCGAGCGACGGTATGTGTTGGCTCACTTCCCGATCTATTTGAGCCGACCTGTGACAGTCTCATTGTCACACGTCGGCTCGAACTATGAGGCTGGGTGAAAATCACTCGCCTCATAGTTCTCCTTTAATGGGACTTCCGGTATCAGCGAGTCCCGGAAAAAAAATATCGGTACTCGTGCTTGATACCGAAAAACCAGTATCGGTGCATCCCTAGTTGTCACCAGAACAGGATGTGAGCTGCCATCTTCCAAAGGGGGTCCCCTGTTCACACGACAGCTTTCGCCCTCGTTCACACCTGAACGTTTTGTAGCGCGTTCTACGCTCGACGAACGCTCTACCAAACGCTCAAACATGAAAATCCCATTGTATTCAATGGGTCTGGTTCACACCTTGCCGTATTTCAGCCCGTCCCTAACGCGCTACAAAACGGCCCACGCCTGAAAAGGTACATGTACTACTTTGGGACGTTTTTGTTGCGCGTTTCCATTGGGATACAGCCAAGTAGCCCTCGGAAACGCGCGTTTATCGTGCAATTTTTTTTACCGCGAATCGCGGTAAAAAAACGCGTGACAACCGCGCATATGCAATACGCCTAGGTGTGAACCAGGCCTTCAGAGGGGATTCTCTTTCGCTTCGGAGAGATATTCTCTCATTTCCTGTTGTGACTATAGACACAATGAGGAGAATTTATCAAAACTGGAGCAGACAAAATCTGGAGCAGTTGCCCAGGGCAACCAATCAGCTTCTCTCTTCAGTTTGTTCAGTTAAGATTTGAAAATGAAAGAGAGAAGTCGATTGGTTGCTGTGCGCAGCTGCTCCAGTTTTGATACATTCCCCCCAATGTACTTATCCTCAGTGATGAACACCAACTGGAGCCCCAACCGTAACACAGCCCACAACAAAAGCCCAACTGAAATTGTAACCTTTCACAAAGTGCTTTTACTACTTCCTGTGTCCCCAGCGGAGAGAGTTCCTTCACCTTCTATCCGGGTGACACAATGGGAAGTAAAGGGCCTAAAAAAAAAGCAATATAACCTGCCAGAGGTTTCAACCCTTCTCCACCATAACCAAATGTAAACAAGTGAAGGCTCCCTGTGTAGATCTTGTGTGAGATCAGATATAACCTCTCACGGAATTAGATTTGATTCGCCATGAGATAGAAGGCCGAATATTAATACGGCTTCAGCCCCATATGAATCTTTTCGTGTCTTTTAAGATACGATTTCTTGATGAAGGCCAGACCGCACTGGGAACATTTATATACCGTCTTTGCCCCGTGAACTCTCTTATGTGTGGCCAGAATCAGACTGTTCCGAAAACGCAGCCCGCACTCAGAACACGTGAAGGGCTTCGTCTGAGCCGCGTGCGTTTTCTGGTGCATCTCCAGATTGGACTTGAACGGAAAACTCTTCCCGCATTCGGGGCACAGGAAAGACTCCTGCCCCGTGTGAGTCCTCCTGTGCATGATGCGGTCGTATTTCCGGGAAAAGCACTTGCCGCATTCCGGACAAGCGTAGACCTTCTCCTCTTTGTAGGAGAACGGCTTGAGGCTGGGCGTCACGGCTTTCGCTTCCAAAACGTAGGCTGTGATGTCGTCGTCGACCATTTCCCCCTCTGGAGGAACGTTGGGATGTTCTTCCATGTTGTACCACCTGTATCGTCCATCTGGGGGGAGCAAGCAACGAAAGTGTATGTATATGGGCAGAATGAAAAAAAACAGTATGGGTTCATGTATAAATGTTCAGCCCAGCGTACAGCTGGATGGATGCCATTCACATAGCACTAGGTCCCATAGAGGCACTAGGTCCCATAGAGGTACTAGGTCCCATAGACACATTAGGTCCCATAGACACATTAGGTCCCATAGAGGCACTAGGTCCCATAGAGGCACTAGGTCCCATAGAGGCACTAGGTCCCATAGAGGTACTAGGTCCCATAGAGGCACTAGGTCCCATAATAGACGCATTAGGTCCCATAGAGGCACTAGGTCCCATAGACGCATTAGGTTCCATAGACGCATTAGGTCCCATAAAGGCACTAGGTCCCATAGAGGCACTAGGTCCCATAGAAGCACTAGGTCCCATAGAGGCACTAGGTCCCATAGACGCATTAGGTCCCATAGAGGCACTAGGTCCCAGAGAGGCACTAGGTCCCAGAGAGGCACTAGGTCCCATAGACGCATTAGGTCCCATAGACGCATTAGGTCCCATAGAGGCATTATGTCTCATAGAGGAACTAGGTCCCCTTTCCTATACTCATCAGCGACATCTAGGGGCAAACAGCATCCACCCACTTTTATACACAAACCCCTATATCTCACCAAATGCTACAAGTACAGAAGAACGCCTTTTGATCCTGCCAGATATCCAGAGAGCTCCTTACTTCCTCTTCATCTAACCGTAAGCATCTGCTGCACAGAAATCTTAAAACTGTGCCCAGCTTTACTTTGTGAAGTACACAACATCTTCTTATGGAGCTGAGGAGGACACTGGGGTGGTTGGGGCTGAATGTCTGAAGTCCAGTCAAGAGGTCGATACCAGGCATTTTCACGAGTACTTGTACTCGTGAAAATGCCCCGATTCTTAAGGCCGATACCGGCCCTTTAAATTTTCAAACAGCAGCTGCCCGAGTTCCCGCGCTTGTGGGTACCTCGGCAGCCTGCTGGGGACCTGCAGATAGCTGTCCATGGCAGTGCCTGTCCGGTTCTATATCTCCTCCTTCCCGGCGCAGGCACAGCCATGGACAGCCCCGGGGGCGGAATTTCGCTCCAGGGCGAGAAGTTGGGGGTTCCCACCGCACACTGACGGGGAGATGGACGAAAACAGAGCCCAGCAGCGCAGAGACGGCCGGACTGGACGTGGGGGAGGTCGGGTCCCGACATCGCCGGTGAGGTGAAGTGCCCGCAGAGCCACTGCAGGTGTCCACGTCGCCCGGGTGAGATCGACACGCAGCCTGGTGAGAGGAATTCTGCTTTGCGGACATGTATTCGCAGAACATATGTTCCCAAAGCAGAATACATGTCCCCAAAGCAGAATACTATCCTGCTTTAGGGACATGTGTAATGCTGCGAGGACATGTGTTCGGCTTTGGGGACATGTGTTCAGTTCTGGTGACATCCGTATTTAGCCCTGGTGACATCCGTATTTAGCCCTGGTGACATCCGTATTTAGCCCTGGTGAGAAACTGCCCTAAAATCATCAGTCTGTGTTGTTTTAGAAAAAAATGTCACCTGTCCCTTTAAGAAAAAGTATCGGTAATTGGTATCGGCGAGTACATGAGGGACAGTACTTGTACTTGGTCTTAAAAAAGTGGTATCGGGACATCCCTAGTTTTGGGTCATTTGCATTTGAACTTTGTATTGTTTATAGGATTCCCGTTGCTACTTGTCCGTTTTTTTCATCCGGTAAGCTTACACTTCTTTTTGGTTTGGTTTGTTTCTACCTCGGCTTCTGACTGATGGCCAAGACTCAAGCCTGAGTTGTATAGCAAAAAAAAAACATTACGTGATGCAGATATGGCCATCTTATGAGTTTGTTCACCTAGATTCACACCCATCTGATGGACATCTCCTCAGCCGACCACCCTTACATAACACACTGAAGTCATCCAACCAAAACAGGCTCCTGGTTAAAGGAAGAAGGCAAAGAGAGAACTACGATGACATGGAGGACATATTGTGTTTATTACTCACCCATGCCGATCTCTAAAATCTTCCTTTTAGGCTTCATTTGCCTGTCTTCTTCCTCAGCTTGAGTGTCTCTGGGGTCTGTGAATAGAGATGAGATTGAAGCCCCCTGTACTGAGATATATGAAAGACCCCAGAGAGTGTGTGTGTGTGGGGGGGGGAGACTGGTCACGTCTCTTGGCTGGTAACACACAATGACATGATGTGAGGAGGAGAGCCGGAGTCTAATAGAGGCTGATGGCTCCTGACTCCCCCCACTAAACACATTCCGTCCCCCCATTACTGTCTACTGACAGAGAAGGGGGGAGAAGAAGAGATTGATGCCCTCTGTACTGAGATGTATGAGAGACCCCAGAGAGTGTGTGTGGGGGAGACTGGTCACGTCTCTTGGCTGGTAACACACAATGACATGATGTGAGGAGGAGAGTCGGAGTCTAATAGAGGCTGATGGCTCCTGACTCCCCCCACTAAACACATTCCGTCCCCCCATTACTGTCTACTGACAGAGGAGGGGGGAGAAGAGATTGTTGTAGTGACTGAACAAGGAGAATCTGGGACTCTTTTCTGGATTTAGCGTTTATTCCTCACCTGAGCTGATCTCTGGAGAGACCTCTTCCTGTTTAAAGTGTCCTTCATGCTTCTCCTCAGTTTTGACATTTCTCTGGGTCACTCTGGAGTTTTCAGGGTCTAAGAAGAAAATGAAAAGTGTTGTGTAGTATAGGGTCTGTATAAGGAACCGTGTAAGCAGGTTTGTCCTACATATTCATTCAACAAGGCAGCAAACAAACACTGTTTCAATGCAGGAGGACTTTGTACAGCAAGTTCATAGCATAAAACAGAAAACATCTGCTGATCCGAGCCACTAACTCAACTCATGTCAGTTCTGTACTGACTAGGTGTCCCCTAACAGGTTCCCTAAAGCAAGCAGGCTGCTCTGGTTCCATTTTAGTGTTCTGTCAGTAGTCAGACTTTTCACCCAGCAGCTGAGAAAGAGAGAGCCCTGAGCATCAGTCAGCTCATATATAAAAGTCCTATGCACAGTTGAGACTAATAGAAAAGTCTGGCTACAAGGTGATATGTAGACCTAGGAATGGAGGCTTATTCCAACCCAAAGCTCTGCAAAGCCTCCAACCTCTAGGACACAGAAAAGGACAACACCCAATACACTGATGTGAAGAGAACCAGAGACTAAGGAGGAAGGAGGAGAAGAAGAGATTGTTGTAGTGACTGAACAAGGAGAATCTGGGACTCTTTTCTGGATTTAGTGTTTATTACTCACCTGAGCTGATCTCTGGAGGGGTTTCCTCCTTTTTACACGGGTCATCAACCATCAAAGATGGCTTCTCTGGCTCCTTTTTAATCCTCACATATCCTTCTTCCTCCTCCTCAGCTTTGACATCTCTCTGAGGGTCTCCGGGGTCTGTGAATAGAGATGAGTGAAGCCCCCTGTACTGAGATGTATGAGAGACCCCAGAGAGTGTGTGTGGGGGGAGACTGGTCACGTCTCTGGGCTGGTAACACACAATGACATGATGTGAGGAGGATAGCCGGAGTCTAATAGAGGCCGATGTCTCCTGACTCCCCCCACTAGACACATTCCGTCCCCCCATTACTGTCTACTGACAGAGGAGGGGGGAGAAGAAGAGATTGTTGTAGTGACTGAACAAGGAGAATCTGGGACTCTTCTCTGGATTTAGTGTTTATTCCTCACCTGTGCTGATCTCTGGAGAGATTTCCTCCTTCTTACACGGCTCATCACCTCTCAGATATGTCTCTTCAGCTTCCTCCTTTACTTCAGTTTTAATATGTTTCAACCTTTTATACTGAAGAATACAAACAGTAGCATGTAAGTAACATGTTGTATTATCTGAGAATCAACTAAATGATATACCTGTTGGTTCTAGTAAGATCCTAAACCGATTATATAGAAAATATATTGAAGGGAATTTATAAGAAACCCGGTTTTATCTACCTGATAACAGCGCAGGATCTTGTGACGTTCCCGAATGGAATCCAAGGAATAAAGAGGACTGGGACATCTCTCTGGGGTGTTTCTGTTACTGGATCCATCTGTAGGAAACACACACACTGACTGAATACATTGTTTCTATGTCTTTATATCAGAGGATGTGTGTATCTAGGGGGGTCCTCAATACTGTTCTCTCCTTCACTGAAAGTCTCCTCTTACCTGGTGGTGTGAGGGGCAGCCGGTTCTCCATCATGATGTCCTTGTACAGTTTCTTTTGTCCTTCAAATGCCCCAACTCCAAACCTGAAATAAAAGGTGGATTGTACATTTCACATTCAGATACAAAGTGCTTGCTGCACTTCACCCAAAAACTTTCCTCACTATCCATGCCCAAAATAGGAGACCTCTACTTCTGTAGCAGAGCTCAGGCAGAAGCCACGTCTCCAGTCTTTTTTTCCATACAGAAAGGTCCACGTGCCTCCTAACCTACCCTTCTATTATGAGGCATCTGAATATGTCCAAGTTCCTGTCCTAACCTAACCCAAAAAAACTCAAGTCATTTAAGGATCTGAGATATATATCATCCATCACAGGAAAGTGAGCAAAGGTGAAAAGGGGAAGAACTATAAGAGAGAGAAGACTAGAGGACCAAGGGTTAGAAAGTATAACCATGAAGTAGCCTAGCAGTGCAAACGACAACACACGGTCCTAAACACAGAGCCTGGGGCAAAAAGATCAACAGGTGATTCGAACTGTAAGGACAAGAACACGGAGGATGAAGTGGAACATTGAGGAACAGAGATGGAGGTGGTGTATGCTCCCCGTGGTTATTACGCTGAAAGTTCATATGTGTGTAGACTTCCCCCAATGACTCCCGCTCAACTCATGCATGCCCATCTGGCCTACATATCAAATTTGTGGACACCCTATGAGCCAATAACGCCAGATGTCTATTACCTAGCCAGCATAGCATCTTTTATTTTCTTCTAAGGTTTATTTTCTGGAACCTAAAAGCAATGGCAACCTGATTGGACAAGGGCTGGTGGAGCCAAAGAAAGGAACAGGTAACAAAGTTATCTACAAAGTTATCTACATCATAGATATACACTCAGTTCTCCCTCTAACCCCAACTTCACCTATAATCCTGATGGTCCATGATTAGATCACACAGAACCTCCTCTATGATCAGATCTCACTTTGTCTTCTTTCTCGTTCCCTGGTCCATGTACATTGTTCTTGCCACCTTTCTCCTTCCCCTCTCTTTGATCACCCAATACTCTGAATGCTCTCTCTTTCCCTAGTTCTTGATCTTCTCTCTGCTTCTTTTCTTTTAGTTCTCCTCTCCTTAATCAGTTTATGATCTCCGTCCTCTTGCTTTCTCATATACATAATGATCTAAGTTCTACCTTCTTACGCTCCCCAATAGTTGGTCAGCTCACACTCTCCTTCTCGCTGGTCAGCTCCTATATCTGCTTTTTCTCCTTCTCCCGATGTTCCATAATCAGGTGTTGCTCCCCATCCACCACTCTCCCTCCTCTGTGCCCTGGTCCACAACCTTTTGCCATTTGCATCCTCTTCCACCCTCAAAGTCATGTCCAGCTGTCATTCGGCCTTATTCTTTCTTCATAGTTCATGGTTGGCTCTAGGCCTACCAGTAATCTATGATAAACTACCTCTCTGCCTACTATACCCCCACTCCCCTATGCTCCACATACTGTCTCTCCCAATTGCTATGGTAAGCTCAGAGTACCTGTCAGGGTTTACCGTTCTCCTCTAGCCAGGATTTCCAGAAGATCAGCTACTAATGGGTCTCACAGGGTCCAGGCCAGTATGGCTAGTAATAGTAACAGATTCCAGACCAGGACCTCCAGTGTACCCCGAGGCTGGGCGTGTCGTCTCTGATTCAGAAGGGTATTGAAGCACTAGTTGTGTAAGGAGCTGGTACTGTGTCTTTTTGCCAGCTTCCTGTTTGTCTAAAGAAACTATACTTCTGCTGTTTTCTCGTTGCTGACCCGGACCGACTTACCCTTCTTCGCTTGCTGCCCGTCCTGATCTTCTTCCTGGATCCGACTGTGCTCTTGTCTCCTGCGTTTATCCTCTGATTACTCGTTGCTGACCCGGGACCGTCTGACCACCCTCTGCTAGCCGCCTGCCTTGAACTCTGCCTGGACCTGACTACTGTCTCCTCATTGTAGCCCTCCTGTTCTCGTCCATCCCTTGGCAGGACAACCCTGGGGATCGGGACCTGCTACCAGCAAGCAGCCAAGCCCAACTCCTGATTTTTTTTTTTAGACCCCTAGTGTCACCTTTCCACTGGATTAAACTGCTGAGGCAGCTGAATGCCAACACAGCAGGCAGTGGTTGGAGCAAAAACCAGGCTGTTATTGGCTACTGCAATTTGGAAAAAAAAACAAAAGCAGGCTGGATATTGCTCTCAGCCACTGAAGAGAGCTTCGACGCCGGCTTTTTACCGGCAGCAGAAGAGAGGGCACAGGGGGGGGGGATCAGCAGAGACACGGGGGCAGCAGCGCAGGAACAACGGCACCAGCGGGGTAATGCAGAGGCACAGCGTCTCTCCTTCCCGCTGGTGCCAGCTGCAGTGGTCTGTGTCCCCGTTGTCTCTGCCGATACCAGCTGTGAGAGCAGCGGGGATTGAAAGGGGCACAGATCCCTTCAGTCACCACCAGCGGGGAGGAGAACAGAGAAGCAGAGCGGCTGCAACTAATCGAAAGCCAACTAATCGATGATGAGAATCGTTGCCAACGATTCTCATTATCTATTATAATCGATTACTTGTTGCAGCCCTAGAAAACATTCCAGGATCATGTCACCCTATGAAAGGGAGACCCTTATAGAGAGCAGAAGGAGACCCTTATAAGGAGACCCTTATAGAGAGCAGAAACAGGGATTTGTTTAACATATACATACATAAATTAAAACATCTCTGCACAGCTAAATTTACAAGTTAAACTGGAGCTTTTTACATCACTTTAATATTTGGGTTTACATACCCTTTACTTTAAGAGGAACCGGACCCTCCTGGCCTGAGACATCATTCTACATCACAGGTGTAACATCATTCTACGTACCTGATGTAAAAGATTGCGCTCTCTCTATTCAGTTTTGTTTGTAGTTCTCCATATATTACACCACTTCACGTGTTCACCTTCTGGTGTCCCCACCGCTTGGTGAAGTGTGCCGCTGCTGCTTTCCAAAAACATTTTCATGAAGCTTAAAAAGAAGGAAAAAAAAAGTGAGGACCTGTCACTGCTTACTTCTTTGTGAAAGTGCGTGTTCCTGGGCTCTCATGACCATCCTTCGTTCACTACTAGGTGGACCCCTTACATGGAAAAAACATGAAGCCCTGGGACAGCGGCCCATACACACGCCTGTAACATGACTGGATTCGGAAAGCTGCAATGGAGGAATATGGGTGGCAGATTCAAAAAACCATAGCGGAAGTTCTGGTATTTTGAACCCAACTGGACGGCTTTCACATCTCCAAGCAATATTTAAAAGCAGGGCTATCTTTAATCCTGATTGGACCCTGGGCAAACATTTTCTTGGGTCCCTATCCACCATGCCCCATCTCACCCCCACACCATGCAATTTTGCTCTCCACTCCCCAACAAAGGGAGACATGACCCCGCATGAGATGTTGCGCTACACAGCGTACGGCAATGGGCGGAGCAACGCTATGTGATGCTGATTGCGTAGTGAACAGAACAGTGCCGCGTGTGCAGGGGCGGACTGACATCCTCTTCCACCAGGTCATTGGGTGCCCGGATCCTCTCCCAGAGCCAGGGGCAGTCCAGGTAGCAGTCACTGAACTCCAAAGCTTGCAGCTCAGGGTTGCCACCTGTCCTGGATTCACCCGGATAGTCCGGGTTTCAGCCGGCCTGAAACCTGGAAACAGCGCATACAGTACACATACAGGACTCAAAGCCTGGACTGTCTGGGTGAATCCGGGACAGGCGGCAACCCTACTGCAGCCCCATGATTAGCAGGCTGGACCAGCTCCATGTTCCTGTGATGGGCCTTCTTCTGGTTGAACGGTCTGTCCGCCCCTGCGTGTGTTTCCTTTGCAGGCTCTACAATAATGACTGGGTCCAGGGCAACGGCCCCTTTTGCCCCGAGTTAAAGCTCCGACACGTCCCCAACTGAGTCAGACCTAGAGTTTCAATATCAGCAAAATTCATGCTCCCGACTGATTGAAGAGATCTGGGTCCGACTCAGCAGGAGGCATGTTGCACCTCTGCAGAGAAACCACTGCTTCCATACAGCTGAAACCCGGACACATGATGTCAGGCAGAAAGGGGCAACCAAAATTAAGATAGGGGCTACTGGACCCCCTCTAAAAATAGTCTCAACTGTGATATTTACATATAAATGGGGGATGCTATTTACATTAGAATAAGCCGCGACTCATTCTCCCCAAAAAATGTCCATGCGTCGGGTTTCGCTATAAGAAAAGCTGGAAACCCTAGCTCACCACCTAATGCTCTACACATCAGAGGACCTGCAGGAAGATGATGATTGGTTGAGGTGACATCACCCCCCCCATCAAGTCCCCAGACAGTGCTGGGACCCCCTTCTCTCTTCCCCCTTGCATAATAAGAAGACATTATTACCTCCTTCACATTGAGCATCCATTCTAAGGCCTGTATCCATTAGGGAGTGTGTCAAGGCTGCTTCTTCTATGTTCTTTCTGAACTACAACACAATGGCCACCGACCTTTCTTTACTGAGCCAAACTTTCTCTACACTTAATTAAAAATATATATTTCAGGTCATATAATAAACATAGATAGCATTATTTAAAAAAAAAAAAAAATATGTGTAATACTCTGAGTTCGCGTTTGAACTTCAAGAAAATGGCCGCCTATCTTCTCAGGGGGGTGTTTAGTGTAGGTTTGCCCTCTAGCGGTTGATCTGAGCGCACCGCCCAGTGGGCGGGGCTTTTCATGAGCTCTCGGTTCTCTCCGCTCTGCGATCCCAGTGCGCGTTCCCTGGCCGTCCAGTTGTGCCTGGTTGCTACGGTGACGCGCGTGCGCAGAGTCAGTCAGGACGGGAGGTCGCCATCTTGTGGAGGAATCAGGAAACTGACTAGGAAGGTTTATCTTTCTGCTGAAGGGTTTATGATGGGCAGAGAGAAGGGGGTCCCGGCACACTTCCTGGACTAGATGGGCATACCAGAAACCCATTCAATCTGAGGTGTTTTTGGGGTGCGGGGGAGTCATGAGTGGGGCGCTGTGACAAATTGGGGGTCGAAGTTTGGTAACGAGAGACCAGCAGGAGTTAGTGGTGCACCACGGCCAACTGGGGATGCAATTACATAGTGAAAGGCATGACAGTGCGTGGGCATCACACCGCCAATTGTGACAATATGTGGGTATCACACCACCAATGGTGACAGTGCATGGGCATCGCACCACCAATGGTGACAGTACGTGGGCATCACACCACCAATGGTGACAGGATATGGGCATCACACCGCCAATAGTGACAGGACGTGGGCATCACACCACCAATGGTGACAGTACGTGGGCATCACACCGCCAATGGTGACAATACATGGGTATCACAACACCAATGGCGACAGTACGTGGGCATCACACCACCAATGGTGACAGTACGTGGGCATCACACCGCCAATGGTGACAGGATATGGACATCACACCACCAATGGCGACAGTACGTGGGCAGCACACCACCAATGGTGACAGGATATGGGCATCACACCGCCAATAGTGACAGGACGTGGGCATCACACCACCAATGGCGACAGTACATGGGCATCACACCACCAATGGTGACAGTACATGGGCAGCACACCGCCAATAGTGACAGGATATGGGCATCACACCGCCAATAGTGACAGGACGTGGGCATCACACAACCAATGGTGATAGTGCATGGGCATCACACCACCAATGGCGACAGTACGTGGGCATCACACCACCAATGGCGACAGTACGTGGGCATCACACCACCAATGGTGACAGGATATGGGCAGCACACCGCCAATGGTGACAGTACGTGGGCAGCACACCACCAATGGTGACAGTATGTGGGCATCACACTACCAATGGTGACAGTGCATGGGCATCACACCACCAATGGTGACAGTACGTGGGCATCATACCGCCAATGGTGATACCCAACATGTGTAGTGCAATTGTTTTTTTTAATGCGTAGGCGCACCCGACGCGTGTTTACGTAAAGACACGTGTGCTCGCGGGGGACTTTCATTTTATTTTTTTGAAATTATTGTTAAATTTATTTTATTTAATATTATTTCTTTTTTTTTAAACTTTAATTGCTATCACATACTTACAAGCCCTCCCCCCCCCCATGTGATAGCACATTGGCAGTGACAGGTCCTCTTTAAGGTGACACTGGGGGTCCAAAAGACCCCTAGTGTCACCTATACACTGTAGATAAGCTATTGGGGTGCATATCACACTTCAATAGCTTATAGCTGGGCTTCAGGAGCCGACCAATAACAGCTATGGGACCGGAAGTGATGCAACACACGTCGCTCCCGGTCCCATAGTACAGGGAGGAGATCGGTGAACGCACGCTCACCGCTCTCCTCCCCAGCTTCCCGACAACACCCAAAATGCCGGTCCCGCAGGAGGGGCAGCGGAGCCCCAGAAACACAACGGGGTATCAGGCGGGGGGGTGGCCACTTCTGGGTGGAGCCTGTTCTCTTCGGATGGCCATAAGCTATCTGAATCTGTGCAACCAGTGCTCCCAGTTCAAGGACTACTAATGGCGTCCAGACCCTTCGTCTGATTGGCTGGTAAATGTGCCGTTCATTTGTACACAGATTCTGCATTGTAAGGCCAAGTTTTTAAATTCTCTGTTGGGGGGAGTTGC
>NW_017307410.1:99656-122193 GCF_000935625.1 Nanorana parkeri | reverse complement strand
GGTCACCAGAACAGAAAGGTACAGGCAACAATTCAAACCTTAGCAGTTCTGACCAGTTTTTGGCCCTCGGGGGAGGAACCCAGAGACGACCCGTGTTCATTTTGTTTGACTTCATATGATTTGCTATCTTGAGATCATTTCAGTCCTATATGAACTTTTCGCATCTTATAAGAAAACAATGGTTCTGGCTCAATTTTTTAATCCTTTTTTCCTTGTTTTATAAATAAACATAATGCTTGACAAAGGACTCCCAGAGCGCCATGGGTCAGCAAAACACGCAGCATTGCAGGAATCCTATTTTTTTGCTGCGACGGGATCCCCAAGCTGAGACGTCGAGTATGGGAGGAGTTATGCGGCGACTCGTTCACTTGTTTGTGCACATTTGTGCTTGAGCGATATGATTTTATCATAAAGAGAAACACAAAAAGACCCCAAAAGCTCCACCTGCTGGCTCACAAGGAGAATACAACATATTAATATGGAATATTTGAGATTTACTTGCTTAAGAAGATCTGTTTTCCACAACGTATTTGTGTTCAGTCCCGAGCACAATAAATAAAAGAAAAAAAGTATGTACGAAACGCGTATGAAAAGTATATACGTGTATGCATTACCTTTATGATACAATATATAAAAACAAAGCCGCATATGGATCATCTATGTACATTTTCGCTTGCATGAACTCTCCCGTGTGCAGCTAAAATCCACCCAGCGCGAAAACGTTTCCCGCACTCCGGACAAGGGAAGGCCCCCACGGTCGAGTGAGTCACTTTATGTTTATCTAGGCTGGACCTGTACGAAAAACTCTTCCCGCATTCGGCGCAAAAAAACGGCTTTTCCCCCGAGTGACGTCTATGGTGTATGATAAGATATTTTTCATGAGTGAAGCGCTTCCCGCACTCCGGGCACGAATAGGGCTTCTCGTCTTTGTAGCTCACTGGATGAAGATTTGCCGTCCTGGCTTTTTCTTGGGCTACGTAGGCCGCGATGTCGGCGTCTACAATTTCACTGTCCGGGCATTTCTCCGTGTTGTACCATCTGTACCGGCCATCTGGAGGAAATAAAACACGGATTGTAAATGAAACACCATATCGTGTAGAGAAATATTACTAGAGAGTGGCACAGGAATTCTAAAAACTAGTACTCCGGTTACAAGTACCGATATTTTGCCTTTGGTATCGATACCGGTGCTTCCTTTGTCAAGAAGCCGGCTTCCCCGGCAATCTGATTGCCCGAGAAGCTGGCACCATGTTGTCTGGCCAGCTTGATTGTGCTTGGTTGGGAAACAGGCTTCCCAGCCTATCAGCATTGTGCTGGCTTCCTAGCCAATCAGGAAACCGGGCAGTGAGTAATGACCCGCCTCCCAGCTTCCTGATTGGCCAGGAAGCCGGCTCCCCAGGCAATCAGCATTAAGCCGGCTGTTCGGCCGGCTCGATGCTGATTCGCCAGGAAGCCGAGAGGCGGGTCATTACTCGCCGCCCCGCTTCCTATCCGCCTGGAAAGCTGGCTCCTTGTTTCCCTACGGCACTGCCAGCCAGAGGACATCTTCCTCTAACCGAAGTTCCGGTATCGGGGAAGGGATCGGAGATTTCTCATGGGGTAAGGATGGTCATGAGAAAAGTGAGGGATCAGCCCAGAATTACATGGGGGGGGAGGAGCTTGTGAATGATCTAAAAGGCAGTTGGGACCACAGTCACCAAACAAACCATTGGTAACACAATACACCGCCATGGACTGATATCCTGCAGCACCCGCAAGCTTCTGCCAATAAACATCTAAATGATTCAGAGAAGGATTGGGAGAAAGTGCTGCGGTCAGATGAGACCAAAATTGAGCTCTTTGGCATTAACTCGTTGTGCCGTGGTTGGAGGAAGAAAAATGTCCACTATGACCCTAAGAACACCGTCCCTACAGTCCAGGGGACCATCCCTGACATAGGAACAGAGCAAAATGACAATTGTGGCGAAAACAGGAACACGTTGCTTCTTTTTTGTTGTGTTTTATGTTTATTACTTACCCATGCCAATCTCTAAAATTTTCCTCTTAGCCTTCACACGTCTTTCTTCATCCTCAGCGGCTCTGTTACCTCTGGGGTCTGTGAATGAAGATGTGAGCGGCCTATCCCCATTACTGTCTACTGACAGAGGAGGGGGGAGAAGAAGAGATTGTTGTAGTGACTGAACAAGGAGAATCTGGGACTCTTTTCTGGATTTAGTGTTTATTCCTCACCTGTGCTGATCTCTGGAGAACGTTCCTCCTTTTTAATATTCAAATTTCCTTGATCCTCCTTAGGTTTGAAATTTCTGTGAGTGTCTCCAGTGTCTGTAAATAAAAGATAAGAGTGAAGCCCTCTGAGATGTATGAGAGACCCCAGAGAGTGTGTGTGGAGGAGAATGGTCACGTCTCTTGACTGGTAACACACAATGAGGTGATGTGAGGAGGAGAGCCGGAGTGTAACAGAGGCTGATGTCTCCTGCCTCCCCCCACTAGACACATTCCGTCCCCCCATTACTGCCTACTGACAGAGGAGAAGGGAGAAGAAGAGATTGTTGTAGTGACTGAACAAGGAGAATCTGGGACTCATTTCTGGATTTAGTGTTTATTCCTCACCTGTGCTGATCTTTATAGGGATCTCCTTTCGAAATGTCTCCTTAGCATCTTCTTTCATTTCAGTTTTATTATGCTTCAACTTTTTATACTGAATAATACAAAACTTAGAATGACACATTGTAAACAGACACAGGAATAACCTAAAAAGAGTATATAAAAAATATATACAATGTCTCTTGCTATAAGAACCTCAGTTTAACCCTACCTGATAACAGCGCAGGACCTTATGATGCTCCCTTGTTGAATCAAAGGAATAAAGAGGACTCGGACATCTCTCTGGGGTATTTCTGTTCCTGGATCCATCTGTAGGAAACACACACACTGACTGAATACATTGTTTCTATGTCTTTCTATCAGAGGATGTGTGTATCTAGGGGGATCCTCAATACTCAGGAAATGAAAGTCTCCTCTTACCCGGTGATGTGCACTGTACCGGTTAGGTTAGCCGCGGAGCTCTTTCCAGGTCTGCAGCTTCAGGTGTGACCCTGTCACTAAAGACTCACTCTGAGAGTAGGCCTCGGAATCTGGCAAGCCTAATCTGAAATGTAACCTTTGAGCACTAGGCTGTGCATTGTGTCTTTTCTTAGAGCTTCGTGTACGTTGTTAGTTTGCTCTAGAATGCCTTCAGGGTCCAAAGCCATGGCAAAGCTTCTGGGGTGAGCCTGTCCCTGAAGGCCCGCTTGGTAAGTAAGGCCAGTCACTAGATTGTGGCGGCTCAGAGGCCTTGTAGTCCCAAATCAGGTAGGCAAGCCCTGCAGAGGGGGTTTCCCTGTCAGGTTCTAGTGACATAACAGTGGTGTCCATGTGGACAAGTCGGCTCATCCTACTGTTTCCTAGTGTTGCTGCACCACTATAGAATGGTTGTCATCCTACTCCTGTTCATTTTGGTAGGAAGTACTTCTCACACTCTTTTTTTTTTTTTTACCCCTTTGTTTGTCAGTCTCTCTTACTTAAGGTGGTTCCCTTGGGAGTGGTTTCCATCTCCTAAGGTCCTTGACCATCACCTTTATGCTAGATAGTTATCTGTGTTGAAAACACCAAGCACACAGCTCACCACTATCATGCGCCCCCCGCAATCCACATTCGATGCACGGATGACTCTCTTACGGAGTAACGGGCTCAAAAACTGTGGAACCAGAACACGATGATCTTCCAAAGAAATTCAAACTTTATTCCACGTGCATCTATACAAAGCACAACAGTTGACGCGTTTCTACCTTACTCGGCCTTAGTCATAGCTACCTGTGTTGATTATCTCATATGAGATTATATGGCTGTCCTAGACATTCCTACTCCTTTTTGGAGCCTTCCTTCCAGAAGTTTGATGCTTGGGCCTTTTTTCATCCTTGTCTCATGTTCTCTTTGTTGACCATTGTTGTTGTTGGTCTGTCGTCGAAGTTCAGGTAGTTATATTGCTTCACCTGTTGGTGGTTGCTTTGCTTTTGTAGGTGTGGGCTTAGTGTCCCTAGAGGTGGTAACTCCCACCTCTTGTCTGGGCTGAGCCTCTGGTTGATCCTCTCTGACCTCTCCTGGGTCGTTAGCAGTTTCCCTGTGCTGAAGGAAACTTCACCTCTTCTGGTTCAGTTTCGGGCATTGGTCCTTCTGTTTGTAGCAGATGGCTCCTGGTTGCACCTCATATGTCAATGGTCCCTAAGTTGGATGTCTGAGTTGTTCCAGAATTCCAGTGACCCTCAGTGGACGATAGAGAAAAAAGGTATTTGTACTTACCATAAAATCTTTTTCTTGAAGTCCATTGAGAGAGACACAAATCTCTCTCCTCTGTTATTGGCTTTCTGTACTACTTGCTCACAAAACTGATGCAGATACTGATATACGGTGGCTGATCTTCAAGTGTTTTCTGTTTGCCAGGATACCACAGACTGGCCATGTGGTACACAGATGAGTCCTGTCACTTTAAGAAGGAGCTCCTAACGACAACTCGTTATGTATATAAAAGACACCTGTCCACAGAATCTCTTTCTTCCATTCACACCTCACCACCATGGGCAAGACCAAAGAGCTGTCAGAGGACGTTAGGGACAAGATTGTAGACCTGCACAAGGCTGGAATGGGCTACAAGACTATCAGCAAGAAGCTCGGTGAGAAGGAAACAACTGTTGGAGAGATTATTGGCAAATGGAAGGAATACAAAATAACCATCAATTGCCCTCGGTCTGGAGCTCCATGTGGGATTTCACCTCATGGGGTAAGGATGGTCATGAGAAAAGTGAGGGATCAGCCCAGAACTGCACGGGAAGAGGAGCTTGTGAATGATCTCAAGGCAGTTGGAACCACAGTCACCAAACAAACCATTGGTAACACAATATGCCGCCATGGATTGAGATCCTGCAGCGCACGCAAGGTCCCCCCTCCTCAAGAAGGCCCATGTACAGGCCCGTCCCCCTCCTCAGGAAGGCCCATGTACAGGCCCGTCCCCCTCCTCAGGAAGGCCCATGTACAGGCCCGTCTGAAGTCTGCCAATGAACAACTAAATGATTCAGAGAAGGATTGGGAGAAAGTGCTGCGGTCAGACGAGACCAAAATTCAGCTTTGGCATGAACTCGACTCGCCGTGTTTGGAGGAAGAAAAATGCCGACTATGACCCTAAGAACACCGTCCCTACAGTCCAGCACGGAGGTGGAAACATTATGCTTTGGGGCTGTTTCTCTGCTAAAGGTACAGGCTGACCTTGCCTCATTGAGGGGCCAATAGACGGGGCCACGTATTGTAAAATCTTGGTTGAGAACCTCCTTCCCTCCTTCATTTCTTTGTAAGTGGGCACACTTACAGAATTTGCAGGGGATCAAATCCTTATTTTCCTCACTGTAACCTAATTGTTACAGAATTCTCACGTCCCTCAATAAACTTCAGTACAAGAATCTTTGACATTGAAAGAGAGCAAAACGCCAATTGTGGCGAAAACAGGAACACGTTGCTTCTTTTTTGTTGTGTTTTATGTTTATTACTTACCCATGCCAATCTCTAAAATTTTCCTCTTAGCCTTCACACGTCTTTCTTCATCCTCAGCGGCTCTGTTACCTCTGGGGTCTGTGAATGAAGATGTGAGCGGCCTATCCCCATTACTGTCTACTGACAGAGGAGGGGGGAGAAGTCTCTTGGCTGGTAACACACAATGACATGATGTGGGGAGGAGAGGCGGAGTCTAATAAAGGCTGATGGCTCCTGACTCCCCCCACTAGACACATTCCGTCCCCCCATTACTGTCTACTGACAGAGGAGGGGGGAGAAGAAGAGATTGTTGTAGTGACTGGACAAGGAGAATCTGGGAGTCTTTTCTGGATTTAGTGTTTATTCCTCACCTGTGCTGATCTCTGTAACAATTTCCTCTTCTTTAATCTTCCTCTGTCCTTCTTCTTTGATATTTCTGTTAATGTCTCTGGTGTCTCCGGGGTCTGTGAATAAAGATGAGAGTGAAGCCCCCTGTACTGAGATGTATGAGAGACCCCAGAGAGTGTGTGTGGGGGGAGACTGGTCACGTCTCTTGGCTGGTAACACACAATGACATGATGTGAGGAGGAGAGGCGGAGTCTAATAGAGGCTGATGGCTCCTGACTCCCCCCACTAGACATAGTCCGTCCCCCATTACTGTCTACTGACAGAGGAGGGGGGAGAATAAGAGATTGTTGTAGTGACTGAACAAGGAGAATCTGGGACTCTTTTCTGGATTTAGTGTTTATTCCTCACCTGTGCTGATCTTTATAGGGATCTCCTTCTCCTTGCACGGCCCGTCACCCATTAGAAATGTCTCCTTAGCGTCCTCTTTGATTTCAGTTTTATTATGCTTCAACTTTTTATACTGAATAATACAAAACTTAGAATGACACATTGTAAACAGACACAGAAATAACCTAAAAAGAGTATTTAAAAAAATATACAATGTCTCTTGCTATAAGAACCTCAGTTTCACCCTACCTGATAACAGCGCAGGACCTTATGACGCTCCCTTGTGGAATCCCAGGAATAAATAGGACTCGGACATCTCTCTGGGGTATTTCTGTTACTGGATCCATCTGTAGGAAACACACACACTGACTGAATACATTGTTTCTATGTCTTTACATCAGAGGATGTGTGTATCTAGGGGGATCCTCAATACTCAAGAAATGAAAGTCTCCTCTTACCCGGTGATGTGAGGGGCGGCCGGGTCTCCATCATGACGTCCTTGTAGAGATCCCGGTGTCCTTCTTAATGCTCCCACTCTAATCTTGGAATAAATTATACATAAATAATAAAAAAAGTTTAAATTGCTGCACTTTACAAAGACACTTCCCTCACTATCCAAACCCAGGACAGCATGGCCTCTACTGCTGTAGGGAAGTGCTCTAGAAGAAGACATCTGTCCTACCTTGCCCCATAGTGAGAGGTCCCTGTGTCTCTTAACATGTCTTTTAATGAGGAAGCACCGGAAGATGTTCTAGGTCCTGGAACAAGTTATGTATAGCTGCCATTCGCCCTTCTCTTGGTTCCCTCATGGTCCATGATGACCACCTGGTCTGTCTGTTGTCCCAGTAGTTTATGATGAGATTGCACCTCCCGCTCACAGCACTCCTGAAAGACTGCATAGCTTACCTGAGACACCACACAGCCATCTGAGAGCCTGTATAGCCAACCTGGGACCCTACACAGCCATCTGAGAGCCTGTATAGCCAACCTGGGACCCTACACAGCCATCTGAGAGCCTGCATATCCCACCTGAGACCCCACACAGCCATCTAAGAGCCCACATAGCCCACCTGAGACCCTACACAGCCATCTGAGACCCCACATAGCCCACCTGAGATCCCACACAGCCATCTGAGAGCCCACATAGCCCACCTGAGACCCTACACAGCCATCTGAGAGCCCACATGAGATCCCACACAGCCATCTGAGAGCCCACCTGAGATCCCACACAGCCATCTGAGAGCCCACCTGAGACCCTACACAGCCATCTGAGAGCCCACATATCCCACCTGCGACACCACACAGAAACCTGAGAGCCAACATAGCCCACCTGAGAGGCCACATATCCCACCTGAGAGCCCACATAGCCCACCTGAGACACCACACATCCATCTGAGAGCCTGCATAGCCCACCTGGGACCCTGCACAGCCATCCAATAGCCCACATACCCCACATATGACAGATCTCAAGAGAAACAGTTATCCCTCAATCTGGATATTTTTGCCTGTCAGATATTTCCCAGATTTGAGGTCGTGTAAGAGGAGTCTCCTTGCTCTCTATTTATAGACATGACACATCACCAGCAATCTGGGTGTGAATATTTATGCAGCGATCATTTAAGACAATCAGATGACTGATAGATATTCGCAGTTCTAAGTACCAAACATGACATTGGTTGCAAATTTTCTGCAGCATCAGCCACAGATGAGCTCGTCATCTAATAATCTTCAAATCAGAGAACTTACAACAAGGTGATGATTTCTTAAGGTGACATTAACCCCCCCCATTCCAGTCTCCAGAGCTCCGGGACCCCTTCTCTGTTGCTCATCACATAATAAGAAGACGTTATTACCTCCTGTTCATCGAGCATCCATTCTCAGGTCTGGACCCACACCAGGAAGTGTATTATAGTTGCTAGTTTCTAAGCGGGCTACAACAAAATGGCCGCTTACATCCTTTACGGAACCAAACTTTCTCTACACTTTCTGAAAAACATATTTCGAGTTACACAATGATATTTATAAAATAGTACCCTTTATTTGTTCTATATAGATCCTAATTTGACTCCATCTGTTTGCGTCTGCACTACCAGAAAATGGCCGCCTTTCTTCTGAAGTTAGACAGTGATGGAGGGAGCTTTGCCCTCTAGCGGTTACATAAAGCACCCCAAGTGGGCGGGATTTACCCTTATAAGGCAGTACGACGTCTCTCAGCTGTCTCCGCTCTGAGGCTCCTGTGCGCGTTCCTGGTTGCTATGGTGAAGAGCGCGCGCGCGCGCAGAGGAATAAATAGTCAGGGAGTGTGGTCGCCATCTTGTGGTGAACTCAGGAATCTCACTAGGAATGTTTTATGTTGATGGTGTAATATGAAAAGAGAGAAGGGGGTCTCAGAAGAACACTGGGACTAGGAGGGCATATCAGGAATTTTCGTACCCCCATAAACCTGAGGTTCTTTATTTGTAGGGGGGAATCATAAGTGGTGCTCTGGGACAAATTGGGGTCGCGGGGTCGGTAACGACAAGACTACATAATAGCAATACAGCTGTTCTATCGAAAGCTCCAACTCATCGAGATCTCCAACTACCTCACTTCCGGTGCTCAGAAGGACTGGAGCTCTGTAACAGCTGCGGTGCGCATGTGCGCATAGCGTTTTCAGGATACTCGTCGAGTTTGCCACCTGCTGAATATTGTTCAAAGGCAGCTGTACAGAGCTCCATCAGTCTTTGTGTCTTCCAGTCTAACGCCGCCTGGTTGAAATCTCCAACTTGCAAGCACCCGGTCGTGAGGTAGTTGGAAATTTCGACGAGTTGGAGCTTTCGATAGAACACAGGCCTTAAATTCAACATGTATCTGAGTGCATTGTGCCATAAACCCCTGAGGGGGGCGCTGTACTCTCCACCCATTCAGCATTGGCATGGTAAAAAGTGTCATCATTCATCGACATGCTAATGATTTTTAAAAATAAATCAAATATTTTATTAATATTCATAGGTAGGTACTCCTGCCCCTGGTGACATCCTTGGTTGTCCAGGCAGCTCCGAAGCATGGCTGTCCTGGTTCTATAGAGTTCTGCTCATGTTCATTGATGGGAGACTCATATAGTCCACACAGTAGCCCAAGGCTGCAGGCCTTCCATAACGAAAGGATCAGTTGAAATGGAAACCAGATACCTTCTGATGGCCTCTCCCCAATCAGCAGGACACAGTCATGGCCAGGGAAGGTGGCAACACTATGGGGGGAATTTATCCAAAATGGAGCAGCCGCCCACCAATCAGCTTCTCTCTTCACTTTGTTCAGATTTGAAAGATGGAAGCCGACTGGTTGCCGTGGGCAACTGCTCCCGATTCGGCCTGCTCCAATTTTGATCAGTTCCCCTCAATGTCTGCCGGAGAGAACAAGGTTTTAGAAAGCTCCTCCAACTGACTGTAAGTAGTTTTTTTCAGGTGCACTGGAAAGGTCTTGGCGGTTTTGGGGACCCTATAAGGGTCTCGGCATGGACTAGTAGTGGTGGTCAGGAGTCGTACCACCTCCTGCCACCATTGACACCTCCTGCCATTATTCCCACCATTACCAGCTTCTGCTGACCCGAGACATTGTGTCCCTCAAAGACAGAAAATGGGATT
The DNA here is from genome assembly GCF_000935625.1 of Nanorana parkeri. Taxonomy (NCBI): domain Eukaryota; kingdom Metazoa; phylum Chordata; class Amphibia; order Anura; family Dicroglossidae; genus Nanorana; species Nanorana parkeri. Next base: position 112,276 of record NW_017307410.1, on the reverse strand, counting down.
TTTGTATTTCCCGTAACATCCAATACTTGGCGTTCATGGAGGGACACAGGTCCCGCCCCTCTGTGTTTAAGATGATGATCTCGGTACTCCTTTTCCACCACAGTGAGGCATGCTGGGAGTAGTAGGGGTTACACCAGGCTGGTCATTGTTTTTTGTTTACCATAGACTAGGGATGCACCAATACTAGTATCGGTATTGATGGCGATACTGAGTATTTGGGCGAGTACTCGTACTCGCCCAAGCGCTCCGATATCTTCCCCGATACCAGAACTTGTGGTCAGAGGAAGCCAGCTCCTTGTTAATTGGCGGGGAAGCCGGCTTTCCGGCCAATTAGCATGGAGCCGGCTTCCTGGCCAAACAGAAAGCCGGGCGGCATGTCATTACTCACCCCCTGATTGGCCAGGAAGCCGGCTCTATGTCGGTGAATGCACCAGTATCGGTATTCGGTATCAGCAAGTAACGAAAGCAAAATATCAGTACTCGATACCGAAAAACCGGTATCAGTGTTTCCCTACCATTGACCAAATCCAAAGGATTGTGGGCAGCCAGGTCCTTGACCTCCACTGAAGCATCAACATTACCTGGTCAAGAACACACCCCCTTGACCGATTGGACAAAGAAACAGCAGCCTGCCGATGAGGTCATCCTTCTGTTCTCTTCTCCTGTTAGCATGATCAGTGTGTATGCAGCAGAACCTAACGGGCTCCTAGTACTGTCCCCTCCCCCACCCCCCTTCCAGTCTGAGGGCTGATTCACAAGGCATTACATGAGGCTGATGTGAAGACAGATTCGGGTACTCACATTAGCTGCATTTAAAGACATTTCATATTGTTTATTGTTTCTGGTACATTTGAGTTTATACATTTTTTAAAGCAATGTAATAAAATCGTTATTTTACAAATAAAAATGTCATGTAGTGTACACCCCCGTGACGATGGAGCCACGGAGCGTTTCGGCTATTTCCTAGACAGTGCAGCAGGAGCGGTCTGCTTTCACACTGTCTCTCTCTAATTGAATCTTATTATGACAAGAAAGGAGGGAGGAGTCACATCTTTATCTTTGTCTGCACACTTGTTCCAGGATAATGATTCAAAGTTCTCAAGTTTCAGCATGATGGAACTGTCAGCAATGGCAAGCTCCATGTTCCTCTCACGATAGGTTTCCTCTAAAGCTGTAGTTTGGGATAGAGAAGGAAAGGGACAGGACCCCTGTCGGGATTTTATCTTTCTATTTTTCCGTGTATAAGACGCTACTTTTTCATAAAAATCTTTATCTAAAAATAGAGGTGCGTCTTATACACGGGGGCCGCGGGGGGAGTTTTGAAAGTGCAGATACCACTGCAAACTAGCCTCACGGATTGCAGAGACAACATAACAGTTCTCCTCCAGTCATAAATCTTTTGAACCTGACATCAGCTGTTGCTGGGGAGATCGTGTAGGCAGTGCCCAGAGCAGTAATGTCTGAGCATTCTGTGACCATAAAAATGTCAGAAAGTGAAAAACAACCTGTAAACTCTCTAAACTCATGGTATGGTGTCAAACAAGAGGTGATTGTAAAGTCCTTCAAGAAATGTGGAATCAGCAATGCCAGGGACGGAATTGAGGATGATCTTGTATATATAGACAGTGACTCAGCAGACAGCAGTGATGCAGCAGAAGTTGAAGAAACTGATATGTTTGAAGCTAAAAGTGATGAAGAAACCAGTGATGGAACAATCAGGAGGCTGAATAAAGTGATTGGCTCAGAGGTAAGTGTGATGCATAATATCACACTTATTACTCTTATACATGGGGGCGTCTTATAGACGGAAAAATACGGTACTTTAATTTGAGGTGGTCTTCAGGACGGAGCACCAGGAGACAAGTTCAAGAGTCAACGGGATTGTTAAAATTCATTCAAATCGACAAAACATGATATAGAGCAAGGGTAGCAAAACTCCGGCCCCACCAGCTGCAGTGAAACCACAAATCCCATGATGCATCTCTCACCGGGAGTCATCTCTGTGGCTGTGAGAATCTTGCAATGCCTCGTGGGAATTGTAGTCCAACCACAGAGGGCTACCAATGATATAGAGAACCAACGAATCTCCTCTACGACGTGTGGCTTTTCACGTTCACCTTGAGTTCAGGTGTCTCGCCTTTGTGATTGTGCTGAAACATGAGATGGAGCCTCTTGTGCATCTCCTTATGGACAACTAAACTTGACTTCCTCCGGAAATCCCTTCCACACTCCGAGCAGGAAAACTGGACCACGCACGTGCGGTTTCTTTGATGCTTAACCAGGCTGGCTTTGAAGGCAAAGCTTTTCCCGCATTCGGGGCAGGAAAACGGTTTCTCCCCCGTGTGAGATTTCTGGTGGCAATTAAAATGCGTCCTGTCCGCGAAACACTTGCCGCATTCGGGGCACGTGTACGGCTTCTCGCCCATGTGAGCCGCGTGGTGCCTAGCGAGGCTGGATTTGGTGGTGAAGCATTTGCGGCATTCTGAGCAGGAGTAGGGCTTCTCCCCTAGGTGAGTCCTCAGGTGAATAAGTTTGGAATGTTGAGAAGAGAAGGACTCCCCGCATTCCGGACACGAATACGGCTTCTCCCCTGTGTGAATTTTTTCATGCGTGATCAGGGATGACTTATGGTAGAAACGTTTCCCGCATTCCGAACAGGAATATGGCTTCTCCCCTACGTGAGTGCTTTGATGCCTCGTAAGATTTGACCGTTCCGCAAAGCGCCTGCCGCATTCCGAACACGAATAGGGCTTCTCCCCTGTGTGCGTTTTCTGATGTATAAGGAGACCTTGTTTGGAGCTGTAGCTCTTCCCACATTCAGAACACGGATATGGCTTCTCCTGGTTGGCACCATCAGGAGTGCCACCAGTTGAGTGAGTAGCAACACTCCCTCCACGTTTTGAGGGATCAGATTTTATGTCCGCCCTGTAAGGTGCTGGATGGAAATTGGAGGCCTTTTGTTTTTTCTCTGATGTGATGTCACCATCACCTTCTGAGGAATCTGATGTGGCATCATCGTCATCTTCTGAGGAACCTGATGTGACATCCTCATCTCCTGAGGAACCGGATGTGACATCCTCCACCTTTACACCACCTGGAGGGACAGCAGGAGGTTCTTCTGGATCGTACTTTCTATATCGTCCATCTAAAGGGAAATAAGAGGACAAGGAGAATTATGGACACATAGAAAAGCCCTACCTAACTCTCCTCGAGGTGGTGACCTCCTCACCTTCATGGAACCTGCCCAACGAAGTAGACATCTGCTCAGTGTCAGCTCAGATCCTACACTCCTGATACTCATCTATCTACCATTGGCTCTACACCAGCGGCGCAAACCTGACTGCTAATTACAAATGGTTTTCTCTAGGAATGCACCGATACAGAGGTTGTGGGTGAGCACTCATGCTTGCCCAAATGCGCCAATGCCTAGCCCGATACCCCCACTTTCGGTAACAGGAAGCCGTGCAGCGAGTCATTACGTGTAAGGACTCGCCACCCGGCTTCCTGATCAGCCAGGAAGCCGGCTCCATGCTCCCTCGTCACTTGTTGATGAGGAAGCATGGAGACAGCCTCCCTGCTAATCGAGAAGCCGGGTGGCGAGTCCTTACACGCCACCTGGCTTTCTTAATGGGACTTCCGGTATCGGTATTCGGTATTGGTGAGTACTGAGAAAAAAAATATTGGTACTCATACTCGATACCGAAAAACCGGTATAGGTCATCCCTAGTTTTCTCCATGTTTATGAATCTGTTCCAACACCACAGTCAAAAGCAGGAAGTGGAAGCACCAGATTCCCATTTCCTTTCCACTCTTTGTAGTACCGGCGGTAGTGTCTCAGATCCTACATGCCGGTATCAGCTCAGATTCTACACTCCTACACTGACTTGATCCTCAACTGGACCTAGAGAAGCCAACTATGTACACAGACATTGCTTATGAATCTGCCCCAATACTATAGTCAATAGCAGGAAATGGAAGCGTTAGATTCTTCGTACCTTAGGACTTCCTTTGACTCTTAGTACCTGCGGTAGTGTCTCAGATCCTACACACCTAAAACTTATCCCATTTAGCATTACAAAACCCAAATGCTTTGGTTCCACCCCAGGAGCCCAACTTCTGACTCTTCTTAGGCTGGGTTCACAGAGGAGACAGAGGAGAGTGTGCGGTGTCTTTGTTACAGAGGAGAGTATGCTGTGTGCGGTGTCTTTGTTACAGAGGAGAGTGTGCGGTGTCTTTGTTACAGAGGAGAGTGTGCTGTGTGCGGTGTCTTTGTTACAGAGGAGAGTGTGCTGTGTGTGGTGTCTTTGTTACAGAGGAGAGTGTGTTGTGTGCAGTGTCTTTGTTACAGAGGAGAGTGTGTTGTGTGCGGTGTCTTTGTTACAGAGGAGAGTATGCTGTGTGCGGTGTCTTTGTTACAGAGGAGAGTGTGCGGTGTCTTTGTTACAGAGGAGAGTGTGCTGTGTGCGGTGTCTTTGTTACAGAGGAGAGTGTGCTGTGTGCGGTGTCTTTGTTACAGAGGAGAGTGTGTTGTGTGCGGTGTCTTTGTTACAGAGGAGAGTGTGTTGTGTGCGGTGTCTTTGTTACAGAGGAGAGTGTGCTGTGTGCGGTGTCTTTGTTACAGAGGAGAGTGTGCTGTGTGCGGTGTCTTTGTTACAGAGGAGAGTGTGTTGTGTGCGGTGTCTTTGTTACAGAGGAGAGTGTGTTGTGTGCGGTGTCTTTGTTACAGAGGAGAGTGTGCTGTGTGTTGTGTCTTTGTTACAGAGGAGAGTGTGCTGTGTGTTGTGTCTTTGTTACAGAGGAGAGTGTGCTGTGTGCGGTGTCTTTGTTATAGGGGAGAGTGTGCTGTGTGTTGTGTCTTTGTTACAGAGGAGAGTGTGCTGTGTGCGGTGTCTTTGTTACAGAGGAGAGTGTGTTGTGTGCGGTGTCTTTGTTACAGAGGAGAGTGTGCTGTGTGCGGTGTCTTTGTTACAGGGGAGAGTGTGTTGTGTCTTTGTTACAGGGGAGAGTGTGCGGTGTCTTTGTTACAGGGGAGAGTGTGTTGATGTATGAAACCCTCCGTGGCCATGAGGAGAAATTCCTTTCCTACACGCGCATGTCCAGAAATATCTTAGTACATGTACAATGCTTGTTGTTGTTGTTGTTGTTGTTGTGTCCCATATAATAGTTGCATCCTAGATTTTATTGGAAGACGGGACGGGATAGCAAGATAGAAAATAAAGCGCACATCAAATCAGCCCATGTATCATGTATGTATATGTGAGTGACATGTATGTATGTATGTATGCGAGTGACATGTATGTATATGCGAGTGACATGTATGTATATGCGAGTGACATGTATGTATATGCGAGTGACATGTATGTATATGCGAGTGACATGTATGTATATGCGAGTGACATGTATGTGAAACACACAAAGCTGGTATCTTGTTCTGACTACACGGCCCGTATGCTCTTTAATGCGCCGGCTCATTGCCAATTCCTAGTATGGACCCCCAACTTTTATATGTTACAGTTTTGATGAGCTGCTGGGATGGATGTTCGTCCGGTTGGAGCGCCGGGACACATGTATGAGAGACCGCATTCCTCCAGCCGAAAGATTGATCATCGCTTTGCGGTAAGTTCACAAACATCACTCCTGCGTGTAATTCTAGAGCAATCAGACATTGTAACCAAGAAGCATCAAATGAGTTACATGTCATTGTATATGAGACTGTGTAATGCTCTGTGCGATGTGCAGTGACTGCATGTATCATGCTCTGTGCCCTGTGCTGTTGGTGTTGTGCCCTGTGCTGTTGTGCCCTGTGCCGTTGTGCCCTGTGCCGTTGTGCCCTGTGCGTTGTGCCTTGTGCGTGTTGTGCCCTGTGCCTTGTGCGTGTTGTGCCCTGTGCGTTGTGCGTTGTGCCCTGTGCCGTTGCGTGTTGTGCCCTGTGCCGTTGCGTGTTGTGCCCTGTGCGTTGTGCCCTGTGCGTGTTGTGCCCTGTGCTGTTGTGCACAACGCCCTGGATGTGTGCCCTGGGTGTGTTTGTGATATGCAGGGTGACGTATGACATGTGTGACCCTCCTACATATGTGTACCACAACCATTGATATTAAAAAAATCCTTTAAAAAAACCTTTTCAAACTAACCAAACAAAAACACACAAACTCAGTGAAATGGCCATAAAATATTATAATAGAAACATTTGCATACAGGAAAAGTGAAATAAAAACGAGGCCATAACGGCAGCCAAAGGGGAAAGGCATTTTTCCTGCTCAACCGGGTTCTGCACATCGAATTTGGAGGAGAAACTGAAAATGGCGCTGCGAGACGAACATCGAACTACGGACATTTTTTTGACAACTTTTAGAGCGCACAGTGAGGCTCGTCCACCTGCATGTCCTCCCACATTCCGCCTGGGGAGAAGCCGGCGGGTATTTGGCCAGGGGAGGTGGAGCTATGTGCCAGGCTGGTGGAGGTGGAGCTATGTGCCAGACTGGTGGAGGGATAAACATATGGGGAATGTGGGCGTGGGTGGTGTTGATGGCGCATGGGTGTGTGTGGGTATGCTTGGGAAGTGTGTGTGTGCATGGGTGTGACATGTTGAGGTGGATGTGGAACTGATGGGGCTGGTAAAGGGGCAGTGGCATGTTGTGAAGAGCCATCAGGGAAAATTTCTGAGTCAATGACTCTGGCGAGTGCGCTCCGTATTTCCGTCTGTCTGATGAAAGGCACCCTTTTCAGTTTTCCCTCCAAGCTGAGCAGGAAATGGGCCGCGCCTGAAAGCCTGGGGACGGGACGCGCCATGGCCTCAAGTACATCAATGAGCCTGTCCTCCTCTCGTTCATGCCTCTGCCTACGGGGCCTGAGATTTGTACGTCTGCGCACAGGTCTCTGGGCTGGGGGGGCAGACGGGGTTGGTGTAGGTGGCGGTGGTGTACGCTTAGGTGGGGGTGGACTCTGTGTTCCTGTGGAGGGGCCGGGCTCAGTCGCCTGAGTGGCCGAGTCCTCTTCCCGCCTCACAGTAGGCTCCCAGCTACCGTCATGAGGAAACAATACATTAGCATGTGCAATATAGAACTCTCTGCATGTTATATAAAACAATATCCATGGCCGTCATAAACATTGACGTGACTAGCCTACGCATTTCCACGCATGGAATCAAAAAGGAACGCTGCTCTGCGTGTAGGTATCTTGAGGGCGCGCCGGCAGCCGATCCACTCCTGTACTCCCTCTCCTTGCGCCTGTGGCGTGTAACGGCGTCCTTCACGCTCTTCCCTTCATCATAGTGACTGCGGAAACTAAATGGAAACATGAACTCATTACATTCTTGTCATTTCCTAGATTTAGCTGCTGGGCAGTCATTGGCCAGTCTGCACTACGCATGTATGATTGGGATATCAACCCATTCAGACTTCTGAGGCTGCGTCACGGTGATCTGGACCTCCCGGGGGACACCGCGCTGCCTGGTACCGCTCCTCCTGCAATGCCTTTGGTGTTTGTAGGAGACGAGGCATGTGCTCTGGGTGAGCGTCTTATGAGGCCCTACTCAAGCCGTGGACTGAGCCTGGAGAAGCGGGTCTTCAGCCATAGGCTCCCCCGAGCACGCAGGGTGGTGGACTGTGCCGATAAATGGTGCTTTCTGCACTCGCCAATAGATCTGAAAATAGAAAATCGCCATCTCTGCGGCGAAGGCAGCTCGGGCCCTTCGCAATTCTGTGCGTCGCAGGATTTCTATTTGATGATTCATTGGTGCATTGCATGGAGAGTAGCCATTGGAGCGGCAGCCGTGGTACCACGCATGGAGGCAGCATTCGGGACCAATTTGCCGCATATTTCAGGTCACCTGAGGAGGGGGAGGGTCATGGCATGGAATATTTGTATAGAACTCATTTCTGAGCCTTGTTTTTTCTAATATTGAAACCGCATAGCATGCACACGTCACATGAAAACTCTGCACGCATGTCACATGAAAACTCTGCACGCATGTTACATGAAAACACTGCACACGTGTCACATGAAAACACTGCACACATGTCACATGAAAACACTGAACATTTGTCACATGAAAACACTGAACACATGTCACATGTAAACACTGCAAATTTGTCACATGAAAACACTGAACACATGTCACATGTAAACACTGCAAACATGAAAACACTGCACGCATGTCACATGAAAACACTGCACGCATGTCACATGAAAACACTGCACGCATGTCACATGAAAACACTGCACGCATGTCACATGAAAACACTGCACGCATGTCACATGAAAACACTGCACGCATGTCTCTTACCTTTTGCTTCTTTTACTTGCTTGGTAAAAGTCTCCCAATCTCTCCCCGTGCGCGCTGCCTGGTACGCCGGCTCTTATATGAAGATCCTGCATGTCATATATGGAGAGCTTTTCCTTCACCAGGCGTATGAACGTTCTGTATCCATCACACGCTGCATATTCCTCCATCTTGGTCGGCCGAAAACTGTGTCTGAAGTCCCCAGGGTGTGGTCTGTTGCCATGTGCTGAACGCGCGTTACAGGCGCACTTTTGATGACGAAAGCGCGCAAACACCCATTTCAGCCCGTTCACTTCGAAGTCTATGGCCGCGAATGCGCTGAAATACGCCCCAAAGAAGCTCCGGTACTTTTTCTGGGGTAGGGCGTTCATACGCGCTGTACTACGCCCAGGTGGGAACCATGCCCATAGGAAATAATGGGATTTCGGTGTTTGAGCGTTTTACAGAGCGTAGGAACGCGCTGTAAAGCGCCCAGGTGTGAACCGGGCCTTAGTCCCCGTGGTAGTGTCTTACGTCCCCATCACACTAAACAGGTAACCCATCAACTTGACCTACACCAGTCAACTACAAGAGCCATTGATTGTCTGTGTGTTGCATTTGAAGCACTTGACAAACTTAAGTCAGTAGGTTCCTATTGACTTTCATGGAATAGTTCACAGACTGCTTCCTCTTCCTGCAGTTATAGTTTATTCCTCACCTGCGCCAATCTCCACAGGAATTTCCTCCTCTTTAACCTTCACATGCTCCTCTTCCTCCTCCTTAACTCTGACGTCTCTCGGAGGGTCCTCGGGGTCTGTAATAAAAATAAAAGCCCCTGTACTGAGATGTATGAGAGACCCCAGAGAGTGTGTGTGGGGGAGACTGGTCACGACTCTTGGCTGGTAACACACAATGACATGATGTGAGGAGAGGCGGAGTCTAATAGAGGCGGATGGCTCCTGACTCCCCCCACTAGACATACTCCGTCCCCCCATTACTGTCTACTGACAGAGGAGGGGGGAGAAGAAGAGATTGTTGTAGTGACTGAACAAGGAGAATGTGGGACTCTTTTCTGGATTCAGTGTTTATTACTCACCTGTGCTGATCTCTGGAGAGCATCCCTCCTCCTTACATGGCCCATCACCCCTCACATACGGCTCTTCTGCTTCCTCTTTTACTTCAACTTTAATAGCAATCACATTTTCACTCTGGACGACACAAAAGTTTATAATTAAACAGACATTGTATTTTTCCATTATGCAAATTGCCAAGACACTTTGTTCCATCCACCTGATCCTTGTGAGGGATCTCCTGATGTTCCTGTGTGGAATCCTGGGAATACAGAGGACATCTCTCTGGAGTATTCCTGTTCCTGGACCCATCTGTAGGAAACACACACACTGACTGAATACATTGTTTCTATGTCTTTATATCAGAGGATGTGTGTATCTAGGGGGATCCTCAATACTCAGGAAATGAAAGTCTCCTCTTACCCGGTGATGTGAGGGGCGGCCGGTTCTCCATCATGACGTCCTTCAAAAGAGCCTCTTCTGCCAAATACTTCCAATGTTCTGTCTATTTGAACCTGTAGTTTAATGTCTGGCTTGGAACATCCACACTGCAATAAATTATATCACAAGTCAATAACCATTAAAAGTGTATCCGAAAAAAGGAGCCGACAACATCTGCTATGGTAAAATGTGTCGGTCCTTAAGATGGACTTTACTTTAGAATGAAACTGGCCGCAGATTGGAGGACCTGCCCTAGGTTTAAGTGCTACCAGAAATCATGGACTTGTTGGATGAAGGAGAAACAGTCAACAGTAAAACCATCATTAGTACCCTTTGAAAAGGTAAAGGAACCCATCAGGAAGGAGAGACCACAGAAACCAGTCCATGCCACACAGATGCATCATGACAATGCATGCCACCAGTCAGGTCATTACCAAAACCGGCTGGTCAGTGGTTCCTTATCCACCCTACAGCCAAGATTGGGCACCATCTGGCTTCTACCTGTTTATGAAGGATTACACCCGTGGCAGGAGATTTGAAGACCTGCAGAAATATATAAACGCAGAGGAGCAAAGAGTGCTCTGTAGAATGTCTCCTAATGGGGATTTAATGCACAGGCAAAACGTTGGCGCAAATACATTGAACGTGATGGGGACTACGTGGAAAGATAAATCCGAGGCCACCTCTATGTATGTTCATTGCTTCAAATCGCTGCATGTATTTCAACAGCCATTACTTTTTGACCTCCCCCCCCCCTTGTATAATCCTCCAAAATTATTACTGCCACATTTATGGGAAGGTCATGTGATTCAAGGTCAATGGTGGCCAAAGTCTTGGATGTCTGCAGACTTGGCCTTCATGTGCAAATCAGCCAAGTATTACTAGTACCAACCCATACAGTATTAGCAGTTAATGAGCAGAAGTAGCTCCATTACAACAGAGGTTCCTGTGATTTCCCTGTACCAGGTATGACTGCAGCTCTGGACCAGTGGATGGTCCATGTGTTACCCTAGCGACTCCTTAATCTACTGGATCATCTATGCTTAGGCAGGTATACCAGTGGAGGTTCATGTAGGGTTGCCACTTGTCACCGATACATCTGGACAGTGCGGGTTTTGAGTCCTTTATGTGCTGTGCCTGGGTTTCAGCTGACCCATACAGGACTCCAAAGCCGGATTGTCCAGGTGAATCCGGGACAGGTGTCGATTCCGATGCTAGCATCGGTATCGGGACATCCCTAGTGGCAACCCTAGGTTCATGTGTTGCTCCAGTGTCCCCATGATAGTAGCCCCATGATATTAGGGTTTCGGGCCAGCTGGAACCCAGACACAGCACATACAGCACTCAAAACCTGGACTGTCCAGGTGAATCCGGGACAGGTGGCAACCCTACGTACCACTTCCACCATGGTGTTCCCATAGATATAAACGTATAGCTTCTGAGGGTAAACATCTATGCAGTTAATCAAGAAAACGGTACAAATATTGGGTCATGTCCACATGGTTGGCCCCCCGCTATGGGCGGGTTAAAGACAGAAGCCATAAACTATTTCGCTCATCGATAGGCGTATTTCTACAAGACCCGGGTCAAGATTTGAATGGACAATATGTCCCCGGCACCATCATCCCCAGCAGAGCTCACCATCTAATGTTCTACACATCAGAGGACTTGCAAGATTTGTTTAGGTGACCCCCATCCAGTCCACAGAGTTCTGGGACCCCCTTTTCTCTCCCTCCTCCCAAAATAAGAAGACATTATTACCTCCTCCTTCTTACTGGGGTCTCACTCTCCAGACTCACACCAGGAAGCCTTTTTGAACTACAAAAGCTTTAGCTACAACAAAATGGCCGCCAAATGTCTGTAATAAAGATATATTAACCTACTTTGCTTAATTAAATAAAAAAAATCTTCTGCAATAAAGCATTAGAATAATTAATGTTAAGGCAATCATAATCTGGCTCAAACTGCTATAATGCTCCTAAATCAGTTCTTGTCTGTACTACAAGAAAATGGCCACCGAAAGCCTAGGCTGAGATTACCTCGATTTACTTCATATAATCTTAATAATTCACATCTGCAATGCAGCATGAGACGTATTAGAATTAAGAAACCAATAATATGTTTTGTTCAAAACTAAATAGTGTTCCAAATTCGGTCCTGTCTGCACTACAAGAAAATGGCCGCCGCTACCTTGAATGGAGACAATAAATGGTAAAGATTTTACCCTTATCGGTCGCTCTGAGTGCAGCAGCCCAGTAGGCGGGGTTTTCCTTATAAGGCAGTGCTAGAGGCAAGCTGTGGCTCCTGTACGAGTTCCTCTGCTGCGCAGTTGGTTGCTATGGTGAGGTGCGCGCGCACAGGGAAAGTAGAGTCAGGGATCCATCTAGTGGAGAGATCTAAAAACCGAACAGGGATTACTACTGCTAGGAGCTTAAAGAGAACCTGTCACCAACTTTAATTTCAGATAGAAGCACAGGGAAAACAAATAATAATGGTCACTCACATGCAGCTTTTTGCAGCCCATATTGTCAGGGCCCCTCCCGCTTTAAAGCCTATTTCCAGGGGATATTAAAACACCTCTTGTAGTAGGGCTGCCCCTGAACTGCAAGGGTTAACTGATTGATTAGGTCCAGGGAATCTGGGTTGTGACTGACCTGATCCCTGTTCCCCCAGCAGGCATGGCTCACCTCACGTCTCCTACACTCCAGCTTGTGGATGGTCCCTCAGCATCCACACCACTGCAGCAAAGGGGTGGGGGGCTGTGGGTGTCAGCTTTGGAGCCCAGACCAGTTAAAGTCCTTTTCCTAGGTACCCTACACCTACACGAGCAAGTAACCCTTGCAGCACAGAGA
>NW_017307410.1:71520-99637 GCF_000935625.1 Nanorana parkeri | reverse complement strand
CTTTTTCTTTTGCCATCTGTGTTTTTTTGGGAGATTTCTCTTCACTTCCTGTCCAAAAGCCACTACAGGAAGTGAAAGGAAAATCCGCCAAAGTTGGGGAAATCCCTGGTGGTCAGCAGGGTCACTGGAACTAGGGCCCCCACAGAATAGGTAGGTAGTTCCCATCTATTCTGGTTCTGGTGACAAGCCCAAATTTGGGAATTTCTTTAACTTTTGGTGATAACGGTCACGAGGACAAATATAGTGAATTTTCCATAATGGGGGCACAAAACTACAAAAGTTTTGGCTTCAGTTCCGAAAAAAAAAAGTATACCGTATAATATCCCTGAATCTATCATTGCTTGGGAGGAAAAAGAGGCAAAAAGTAGGGGAAGAAAAGGAAGGACACTAAGGTCTCGCCCCCGAAGAACATGGTCTTCAATGGAAAACATGCTTTTAAAAAAAATGTGTATTCTTTCATGTGCCAAAGGATCTGATTTGTGAAAAAATAAAAAAAACTTTATTGCATTTAAAACATGAAAATACCCAAACGTGAGTCCGGCTTCTCATCCTTTCTGCTCTTTGAATGCGGAGATGAAAAACGTTCCCCGTATTCCGAACACAAATCTGGCTTTTCCTCCGCATGAGTCATCGTTTGGAAGGTAAAACATTTCTTCTGGGAAAATCATTTTCACACACCGAACATGAAACCGGCTTCCCTCCGGTGTGAGCTTTTTGGTGGGCCATAAGGGATGACTTCCTAGGAAAAACTCTTCTGCGGGTCAAACATGAAAATGGCTTCTCATGGGAGGGAGTTGTAAGATTCGATCTCTGCAAAACATTTACCATATTCCAAACATGAATGGCTTCTCTCCAGTGTGAGTCCTCTGGTGGTGGCTGAGACCTTCCCTCCGGGAAAAACACTTCCCACTTCTGACCAGGATTGAGGCTTCTCCCCAGTGTGAGTCCTCTGGTGGTGGCTGAGACCTTCCCTCCGGGAAAAACACTTCCCACTTCTGACCAGGATTGAGGCTTCTCCCCAGTGTGAGTCCTCTGGTGGTGGCTGAGACCTTCCCTCCGGGAAAAACACTTCCCACTTCTGACCAGGATTGAGGCTTCTCCCCAGTGTGAGTCCTCTGGTGGTGGCTGAGACCTTCCCTCCGGGAAAAACACTTCCCACTTCTGACCAGGATTGAGGCTTCTCCCCAGTGTGAGTCCTCTGATCTGCAGTAAGGATCCAGCTCCCACATTCCGAACACGAATACAGTTTTACTCCTGTATGAGCTCTCTGATGTATAATAAGACTGTGTTTCCAGATATGACACTTACATTATATATAACAGCTCCATCTCTGAGGGTCATAAGTCACCATCTCTGAGGGCCAAAGAGCAACGTGTCTGAAGGTCATAGAGCATCATCTCTGAGGGTCATACGGCACCATCTCTGAGGGCCATAGAACAACGTCTCTGAGGGTCATACAGCTCCATCTCTGAGGATCATAAGTCACCATCTCTGAGGGTGATACAGCTCCATCTCTAAAGCTCATACAGCTCTATCTCTGAGGGTCATACGGCACCATCTCTGAGGGTCATACAGCTCCATCTCTGAGGGTTATAAGTCACCATCTCTGAGGGTCATAAGTCACCATCTCTGAGGGTCATAAGTCACCATCTCTGAGGGTCATAAGTCACCATCTCTGAGGGTCATACGGCACCATCTCTGAGGGTCATACAGCTCCATCTCTGAGGGTCATAAGTCACCATCTCTGAGGGTCATACAGCTCCATCTCTGAGGGTCATAAGTCACCATCTCTGAGGGTCATAAGTCACCATCTCTGAAGGTCATACAGCTCCATGTCTGAGGGTCATACAGCTCCATGTCTGAGGGTCATACAGCTCCATCTCTGAGGGTCATAAGTCACCATCTCTGAGGGTCATAAGTCACCATCTCTGAAGGTCATACAGCTCCATCTCTGAGGGTCATACAGCTCCATGTCTGAGGGTCATACAGCTCCATCTCTGAGGGCCATAAGTCACCATCTCTGAGGGTCATAAGTCACCATCTCTGAGGGTCATAAGTCACCATCTCTGAGGGTCATAAGTCACCATCTCTGAGGGTCATAAGTCACCATCTCTAAAGGTCATACAGCTCCATCTCTGAGGGTCATACAGCTCCATCTCTGAGGGCCATAAGTCACCATCTCTGAGGGTCAGAAGTCACCATCTCTGAGGGTCATAAGTCAAAATCTCTGAGGGTCAGAAGTCACCATCTCTGAGGGTCAGAAGTCACCATCTCTGAGGGTCAGAAGTCACCATCTCTGAAGGTCATACAGCTCCATCTCTGAGGGTCATACAGCTCCATCTCTGAGGGTCATACAGCTCCATGTCTGAGGGTCATAGAGCATCATCTCTGAGGGTCATATGGCACCATCTCTGAGGGTCATAGAGCAACGTGTCTGAGGGTCATACGGCTCCATCTCTGAGGGCCATAAGTTACAATCTCTGAGGGTTATAGAGCAACGTCTCTGAGGGTCATACAGCTCCATCTCTGAGGGTCATAAGTCACCATCTCTGAGAGTCATACAGCTTCATCGCTGAGGGTCATAAGTCACCATCTCTGAGAGTCATAAGTCACCATCTCTGAGGGTCATACAGCACCATCTCTAAGGGTCATACGGCACCATCTCTGAGGGTCATATGGCACCATCTCTGAGGGTCACACAGCACGGTCTAAAGGGAATAAGAAATATCAGAATAAAAATGCAGAATTCCAGACAAACATTAGAAAAAAACCATCAGCCTAGTTATTTACATGTTCTTTATAAAGGTGTCTATGTATTATTACATGTCCTCACTGAACATGCTTACCTTCTTCGAATGGGACTTGTATTTTTTGTAGCATTCATTCATAAAGAATGGAAAGGCTTTAAGAAAAACAAACTCATTCGTTAGATTCTGCGCAGGTTAGGTGAGGACACTGATGATTCAGCAATATTCTCACTTGACATGATAGTGTATTTTTAAAGCATAGATGGATTCATAAAGGTTATAAAAAAAAAGGTAATTCAAAAGAACTTAAAAATAAATCTCAGTCCTTTCCCATTTTTGTTGGTGAGGGTGCTCTCCGCACACCTTACAGCAGTCCCGGCCAATAAGAACGATGGTGCTTGTAGTAACGACCACGGATGGCACCGTGCAAAATACGAAGTAAAAAGACAGGTCACCAGCACTCAAAATAATTTAAATATACCTATTTAAATTATTTTGAGTGCTGGTGACCTGTCTTTTTACTTCTTTCCCATTTTTGCACATTGCTTGTTGTATTTTCCTATTTGAGTTTCCCAAAGACCTAATGGAACCTTCAAAAACGTAGAGTAATACAAGCACGTTCTTAGGGTTTAAAGTGCACAAATTGCTATATATATTATTCAAATTGCTCCCGTCTGCACTACAAGAAAATGGCCGCCTTTCTGCAGAAGGCAGACATTGTTTAGTTGGACCTTTGTCCTCTAGCGGTTGCGCAGAGAAGCCCAGTGGGCGGGGTTTTTCTTATAAGGCAGTGCCAGATCCCTCAGCTTTCTCCGTTCCGCTGCTGCCCAGCTGTGCCTGGTTGCCACGGAGACGTGCGTGCTCAGGAGCGCTGGGAGTGAAGGTGGGCGGCCATGTTCTTGTAGCCCGCGCGTGCGCAGGAAGACAGGCGATTCAATCAGGCGTGAAGGTGGGTGGCCATTTTCTTGTAGCTCAAGTAGAAAACCCAGAAAACTTACAGGAACTCTCCTCTTCATTTCCAGCTTCTGCTGGTGGAGGTTCGGCTGGAGAGTGTGTGACCAGTGAGGAACAGGTAATAATGTCTTCTTATTATGAGAGTAGGAAGAGAGAAGAGGGGTCCCAGTACTCTCTGTGGACTGGATCCCCCATCATGTCACCTCAACAAATCACCACCTCCCTGCCAGTCCTCTGCTGTGTAGAGCATTAGATGGTCAGCTCCGCTGGGGCCGGGGCTTATGGCACCGGTTATGTATGCGCCGTAAAGAGATACACCCATCAGTGGGGAAAGGAATTGCTCATGGCACCGGAGTAGCAAAATGACTCTAGACACCACACAGCACCTAATCACGTGGATTTGATCCAGGTGCCAAAATCCCTTTTTGGAGGATTTTAGGAATGCGTGTGTAAATCTGTATTGGCCGAATAATGATCACCTTGGAAACGTATGGTATCAATATAAAAGGGGTTTGTCAGTTGAGACGATGTGCGCCATTTTCACACCGCCTACATCATAACAGCGCATGTTACAGAATAATATCTGGGGACGCGGGCTGATGTGTGACACGCATGGGGGTAGAAGATCTGCCTGTCATCAAAATTGTTCACTGATTTTTATATCCATCACATACAAATCCAATGAGGGTCATAGAGCTCCATCTCTGTGTATTGTAATAGCATCAACTCTGAGGGTCATAGAGCTTCATCTCTGTGGATCATAGAGCTCCATCTCTGAGGGTCATAGAGCTCCATCTCTGAGGGTCATAGAGCTCCATCTCTGAGGGTCATAGAGCTCCATCTCTGAGGGTCATAGAGCTCCATCTCTGAGGGTCATTCAGCTCCATCTCTGAGGGTCATACAGCTCCATCTCTGAAGGTCATACAGCTCCATCTCTTGGGTCATAGAGCAACATGTCTTAGTGTCATGCAGCTCCATCTCTGAGGGTCATAGAGCTCCATCTCTGAGGGTCATTCAGCTCCATCTCTGAGGGTCATACAGCTCCATCTCTGAAGGTCATACAGCTCCATCTCTTGGGTCATAGAGCAACATGTCTTAGTGTCATGCAGCTCCATCTCTGAGGGTCATAGAGCTCCATCTCTGAGGGTCATAAGGCTCCATCTCTGAGGGTCATAGAGCTCAATCTCTGATGGTCATAGAGCTTCATCTCTGTGGATCGTAATAGCACCACCTCTGAGGGCAATACAGCTCCATCTCTGAGGGTCATACAGCTCCATCGCTGAGGGTCATGGAGCACCATTTCTGAGGGTCATACGGGACAATCTCCAAGGTTTATTCAGCACCATCTCTGAGGGTCATACAGCACCCCCATACAGAAAAATCACCTGTTAAGCTAGCCACACAAATTTCAATCTTTTTGAACTCTCTCTGTACATTCTCCTAACAGCTGTGTAGCCTAACGAATCAAACCAACTTGTATCCGGCCTCAGTGTTGGAGGTTTGGAAGTTTGGTGAGAAACGGGGACACAGGTTTCCCTTATTTGGGCTGTCAATGCTGAAAGGGCAGCAATGGGTGCAAAGCTGCCAATCATGGTGGTCACTCCTGTCCACATCTGCTATCACAAACTTGGTGATGCCAGCCTCTCTCCTGGACTTCAAGCAGATGGCCTGCTGACCTGTCTGCTACCTCCCAGGCTTGGTCCTGTATGCAACAGAAGAGGAACTTGTAGGGCCAATGACCAGTTTGTATTATTGTTCTTCAACACACACAAGACAGTTTCACAATAAAACAGAGAAGATGGACATGGTCCCACAGTATAATATCGGAATAGCTCTGCCTTTAATTCAGATTTAACATTGAGAAGGAGAAATTGGAAGGAGTGGGAGACAGAGAAGGAGTACAAAGAAGAAGGTGGTACATGAGACCTGTGGGAGGTAAAGCTGAAAGTCTGCAAGAATCCTCTAGGGCCCATGACAGGAAACCGGAAGTGCCCCTATCCCCTTATAATGTTTTTTCCTGCTTGTGATAACACTGATATATTGCATTGTGCACTTTACAACTGAACCTTTATTTCAAATACAGACTCCGAGGAGAGGAAATATCTAGGACACCGGGATCTCTACAAGGACATCATGATGCAGAACCGGCCGCCCCTCACATCACCGGGTAAGAGGAGACTTTCATTTCTTTGTAAAGGAGAGAAGAGTATTAAGGATCCCCCTAGATACACACATCTTTCTGATATAAACTAGGGATGCACCAATACCGGTATTTTGGTACCGAGCACCGATCATATTTTTCCGGTACTGGCCGATACTAATTACCAAGTAACGGAAGTCCCATTCAGGAAGCCAGGTGGAGTGTAAAGACTCGCCACCCGGCTACCCGATTAACAAGAAACTCTGTCCCCTCTTAAGGCTTCTGAACTTAAACATGGAAGTAAGAAGATTAAGGGGGGATATGATTTTCATGTACAAGATGTTCAATGGTGACAGCAACATTGGCAACAAACTGTTTGAGATTAACTCCATTACAAAGACTAGAGGCCACCACCTAAAGTTGGTGGAGAAAACATTCCAGCACAAAGGGCGAAGAGGGTTCTTTACAGTAAGAGCGGTTAAGGTCTGGAACTTACTGCCACCGGCCGTGATTTCAGCCAAGAATGTAGATTTGTTCAAGAAACTTTTGGACAATTTCTTGAGGGACCGTAATATCCAGGGATACCAGTATCCCTAAGAATGAGATGATGCGTGGCCCTATATGGGTTGGACTTGATGGACGTATGTCTTTATTCAACCCCAAATACTATGTAACTATGTAACCTTGGTATGTCCAGCCTGTCACACCCCGGGGCCTCTCCTGCTAGAGCGCGGCCTTCCTCCGTTACCCAGCCGGAGCCGTCTGGCCGGCCAATCAGGAAGCCGGGCGCAGTGTAATGACGCGACACCCTGCTTTCTGATTGGACGGGAGGCCGGCTCCATGATCCCTTGTCATGAGATGACGAGGGAGCATGAGGCCAGCTTCCCGGACAATCAGAATGCCGGGCGCTGCGTCATTACATGGTGACGAGAGAGCATGGACCCGCTTCCCGGCCAATCAGGAAACCGGGCAGCGTGTAATGACGTGCTGTCCGGCTTCCTGATACAGTAAGTACTCGTGCTAGGCATCGGAGACTTTGGGCGAGTACGAGTACTCGCCCAAATACTCGGTATTGGCACCGATATCGATACTAGTATCGGTGCATCCCTAATATAAAGACATAGAAACAATGTATTCAGTCAGTGTGTGTGTTTCCTACAGATGGATCCAGGAACAGAAATACCCCAGAGAGATGTCCCCGTCCTCTGTATTCCCGGGATTCCACACAGGAACATCATGAGATCCCTCACCGTGATCAGGTAGATCGGGCTGAGAGGCTCCTTCTTGAGTAACATAGTTCAGTTGAATTTCATTTAAAATAATGTCCTATGTGATGTTTGTCGTATTAAGGGGAAGAATTTTATTGGTGTTCAAGTGAAAGAGGAAGCAGAAGATCCGTGTGTGAGGGGTGATGGGCCATGCAAGAAGGAAATCCCTCCAGAGATCAGCACAGGTGAGGAATAAACACTGAATCCAGAGAAGAGTCCCAGATTCTCCTTGTTCAGTCACTACAACAATCTCTTCTTCTCCCCCCTCCTCCCCCCTCCCCTGTCAGTAGACAGTAATGGGGGGACGGAATGTGTCTAGTGGGGGGAGTCAGGAGCCATCAGACTCTATTAGACTCCGGTTCTCCTCCTCACATCATGTCATTGTGTGTTACCAGCCAAGAGACGTGACCAGTCTCCCCCCCACACACACTCTCTGGGGTCTCATACATCTCAGTACAGGGGGGCTTCACTCTCTTATCTATCCACAGACACCAGATTGACTCAGAAAAAAGGAGAAACAGAAAAGAACAAAGGATGTGTGAAGGTTGAAGATAAATCAAAAGAGACTTGTGTGAGAGGTGATGCACTGTTTAAAAAGGAGAAACTTCCTCCAGAGATCAGCACAGGTGAGTAGTAAAGACTGAATACAGAAAAGAGTCCCAGATTCTCTTTATTCAGTTTCTTCTCCCCCTCCTCTGTCACTAGAAAGCAATAAAGATACAGTCTGTGACCAACGGGGGAGCCAGGAGCCACCAGACCCCATTAAGCACCAGCTCTTCACCGCTGTTCAATGTGTTTTACCAGCCAAGAGACATAATCAGTCTCCCTCCACACATACTGTCTGGAGTCCGTCTTACATCTCAGCACAGGAGGCTTCACTCTCATCCTCATCTAGAGACACAATAATCTCTCACAGAAATGTCAAAGCTGAGAAAGAAGTGACATGTGTGAAGATTAAAAAGGAGGAAATTCCTTCAGAGATTAGCACAGGTGAGAAATAAATCTTAAGTCCGGAGGAGAGTCCCAGATTCTCCTTGTTCAGTCACTACAACAATCTCTTCTTCTCTCCCCTCCTCTGTCAGTAGACAGTAATGGGGGGACGGAATGTGTTTAGTGGGGGGAGTCAGGAGACATCAGCCTCTATTAGACTCCGGCTCTCCTCCTCACATCATGTCATTGTGTGTTACCAGCCAAGAGACGTGACCAGTCTCCCCCCCACACACTCTCTGGGGTCTCTCATACATCTCAGTAGGGGGGTCTTCACTCTCATCTTTATTCACAGACTCCGGAGAAACTGGAGGGACATCAGAAGCTGAGGAGGAGGAAGAAATCCTTGTGAAGATTAAAGAAGAACCAGAAGAGTCATATGTGATGGATGATGAGGCGTGTAAGGAGGAGGAACGTTCTCCAGAGATCAGCACAGGTGAGGAATAAACACTAAATCCAGAAAAGAGTCCCAGATTCTCCTTGTTCAGTCACTACAACAATCTCTTCTTCTCCCCCTCCTCTGTCAGTAGACAGTAATGGGGGGACGGAATGTGTCTAGTGGGGGGAGTCAGGAGCCATCAGCCTCTGTTACACTCCGGCTCTTCTCACATCATGTCATCGTGTGTTTCTAGCCGCTTTCTGCGTCCTTTAATCTCAGTACAGGGTACAGCTTCACTCACATCTTTTATTTGCAGACAACAGAGAGACAGACAATCAAGATGAAGAGGAGGAAGAAGGACATGTAAGGATTAAAGAGGAGGAAATTCCTGTAGAAATTGGCACGGGTGAGTAAAAAAAACACTAAATACAGAAAGGATTCACAGTTTCTCCTTCTCCACTCATTGCAAGCACCTCTTCTACTTCCTTAACACTTAATTGCATGCAGAGGAGCACCTCACATCAGGTCATTGTGTGTTACCAGCCAAGAGACGTGACCAGTCTCCCCCCACACACACTCTCTGGGGTCTCTCATACATCTCAGAGGGCTTCACTCTCTTCTCACAGACATCAAAGCTGGGGAGACAGTATGTGCCCAGTGGGGGAGTCAGGAGCCATCAGCCTCTTTTAGAAGGAGAGTAAGTTGCATTCTCCCAGTTCAAGGTATGTCATCACTTCTCTAGCTTGGCAAAAGGGAGCCGCAGAGGAAGGTAAAGAAAAGCAGCTGCTCAACATTCAAGTGAACCTTTTGTTTGGCACTGCAGCAGTGGAGGATTCTAGTTCTGAGACCACACAGCTACTGACAGCGCTGGTCTGGCACTATTTATTGGAAGCCATTCTGATTGGTTTCCAACCATGTGACTATTATGACAGCCAATCATAGTGATCAATTGTGGTAAGTTTGGTGAAGGCCTTTTCTGTCCCGGCATGACTATCCCCTGTTCACAAAGCCAGCTCCATAAAGACTTGGTTTGATGAGTCTAATGTACAAAAACTACTCCACCCTTCTGAATACCTTGAAAGTTGAATGCTCGCCAGGTCTGCTCATTCAGCATGCGGTGTTTTGCCTTATAAATTCTCTTCTGATTAAATTGGTGTCAGGAACCGGATCTGAACCCAGGGCTTCTGCTGTAGCTGGTGGTGGTTCTACCTGCTGAGCCACCTTAGAACCTTGGATAGCTCCTTGCCTGATCTCCTGTGTAATCCTCAGTTAAACCTCATTTCTGCTGAACTCCTTGCTCCTCCCTTGAACTTCCTATTTAAGCCACATCTCTGTACTTCCATGTTTGCCAGATTACTGTGCTCCTGCCAATATCTTGCTTCCTTGCTCCTCCTGTGATACAATCCGCTCATACTGCTACCCGTGTAGCGACCTTTGGCTGCTGATTCACAGACTACTCTCATCGTCTTCTACTTCATACCTGATACCTTTGGCTGCTGACCTCGGCTTGATCACGAACTACGCTTCTGCCTGCTCCCATACTACTACCGTCTGCTCGTGTAACGAACCCGGCCTGTTTGACTACGCTTCTGCCTGCTGTTTCAGCTACTGGACTCCAAGCCTGATCCAGATCGTGACAATTGGCTTCCTAGATGCACTCCAAAAGTTTGTGGAAATCTTTCCCAGGAGAGCGGAAGCTATTAAAGATCTCAATATGAATGCTCATGGTTTGAATGGGATGTTCAGCAAGCTTGTCTAGGTGTGATGGTCAGGTGTCCATAAACTTTTGGTCAGATATAAATGCTGCTGTACAACTGAGGAGGCCATTTATCCAGTAGCACTTCTGAAGCAGTCTAAGTTTCTTTAACATTCAGCCAACAGCGGATGGCAACTATAGTAACAACGCTGCCAGGGAATACCAACTCTCTATATGATGATGCATCGCAGTGTGCTCTTTAGCTATGTGGGTTACAGTTGTACCATAGCCAAAGCATCTACTCAATCTAGCCACCATTTGGAAAGAGTGCCACACAACAGAAGCTGCAAGAAAGGTGTCCAAGAAGTGGGGGGGCGGGGGAGAGGGCATGTAAGGAAGCATGAAGATGCAACAGAAAACAAGAAAGGGGTCATAGAACTGGAAAACAGCTGACCACCTGCAAAGGTCCCGAACATACATGGAATACCAAGAGGAAGTAGCTGTTCATGATCAAAAGGCAGCGGCCAACAGAGTAGAGCAAAGAGGAGCAGGCATGCTTCACAGGTCAGGAACGTATGATCAGGTGATTAAATGATGAGCTACTAAGCTGCAGTTAGCGGAACGAGGAGGCAGCATGGCTTGGATAGTACAATGTTATGACATTATGTCGGTGGGATGTCTGTTTTTTTGTATCTTGTACTTTTTTTCCAAGATGGAGTAGATGGTATAAGACAAACTTATAAACGTTGGTGTGGATTTGTTGTGGCAGTATAGTTCCAGTATGTCCTAACTACATTTTTTTCCCCCCACCAGATGGACGATATAAAAAGTACACAGATGAAACTCCCATTATCTGTTCAGATAGTTGTACAGAAGACCCTTCGACACATGGAGGAAGTTTACCTGGTGAGGCACCTCATACCACCCACAAGCGTAGCAAGTCTTCTGGTCAGGGAGCAAAAGCTGCCTCGAAAAAGAGAGGTCACGCAGGGGAGAAGCCATATCCATGTTCGGACTGCGGAAAATGTTTTTCCAAGAAGGGCCATCTCATCTCGCATCAGATGTGTCACACAGGAAAGAAGCCATTCTCATGTTCCGAATGTGGAAAGTGTTTCACTCAGAGAATCCATCTCATTGAGCACCAGAGAACTCACACAGGGGAGAGGCCTTATTCGTGCCCTGAATGCGGGAAAAGCTTTGCCAAAGTATCGAATTTTGCCGCCCATCAGAAAACTCACTCGGCGGAGAAGCCGTTCATTTGTTCCGAATGTGGCAAAAGTTACCCGATCAAGTCTTATCTCATCAGGCACGAACAAATCCACACAGGGAAATACCCATATAAATGTTCCAAATGCGGCGAATGCTTCTTTCACAAATCTTCCTTGACGAGGCACGAGAGGCTTCACACGGGGGAGAAGCCGTATTCATGTTCCGTATGTGGGAAATGTTTTGCCTTGAAATCGAATCTGGCCGCCCACGAGATCATTCACACCGGCGACCTTCCCTACTGCTGCCACGAATGTGGGAAACGGTTTAACAGGAAATCCAATCTGAATGCACATCTTCGAATTCACAAGAGAGCACATCTTCTCTCGTATCAGATGATCCAAACGGTGGTGATACCGTAAAGCTGAACTCCGGGAAATGATTATATATATATATAGTATAATTTAATAGAGTTATGTATGAATTGGAACAAAAGGTCTGTCAGTATGAGATTCTAGTGCGCTGGTAGCCTGCTCCACTTTTCTGCCATTCATTTTGAAGGGTCTACAAGGTGTTGGAGGTGCAATAGACATGTTGGGTCTCTAGATCATGTTCTTTGGTCATGTCCTTCTGTTGGCCTGTAAAATCATACTTGCTAGACTTCTTCTTCAGAAGACACACGATAAGTAAACAATTCTTCTCAGTGTTACTGTTTCTCCTTACTTAATCCCGTATGTAGCTGGGAAACTTAATGTCTGATTTGCCATCGGCTTCCACGGCAGGGATGTCCCAACCTCTTCATTGGGGATGCCCCAATGTCTTTCATGCCCCGACCTCTTCATTGGTGGATGCCCCAATGTCCTTCATGCCCCAACCTCTTCATTGGTGGATGCCCCAATGTCCTTCATGCCCCAACCTCTTCATTAGGGATGCCCCTTCATGCCCGACGCTCTTTATTGCATGAACATATGTTGAAATACTGGTATACCTACGCTCAACCGTGCCGCTTTATGACGAGCAAGCACTGTCTATAGTCAGGCTGCTACTAATGGCCATGGTCACAGTGAAGCTGCTCAGGTGTCTACTGCCATTAGCAATTGATCACCTGATCATGCATGTTGAAAAAACACTACTGTGTAATAAAGATCCATATTCCCTTCCTATGAAGGGACAGAAACGGAAAGAACTATTACACAGTGAAGATGCTCTGAGCTGAATTGTTGGTCTCCCATCAGGTGTCTACTGCCATTGGTCACCTGATAAAGCATGTTGAAAAAACACTGCTGTGTAATAAAGATCCATATTCCCTTGCTATGAAGGGACAGAAAAGGAAAGGACTACTACACAGCGCACAAGTATTAGAGTTTGAAAAAAAAAAAAACTGCTTAAAGGCTCCACACTTGTTCCACTCGCAATGGCACAATATACCTTAGCGCAAAAGGGTAACTTTAGTACTGAAACAATAGAACATCCTACCTCCCCTCTTCAAAATGGCCAAGGCAGCAACTCATCTATGCCTGAACATCCGTGTGCTCTTGCTTTTGCAGCCTGGCCAGGGCCGGGGCATTGTTTACAGCTTGCGGTGTTCTAGCAGTGCTCTGGTATTTTTGCACATGTGCCAAGCTTGTTCAGAGACCAATATGGCTGTTCAAGACCCAGGTGCCAAATGGCTTTACTGCTTGGTGGCTTGGGGCCTGTACTTCACATGGCATACAATAAAGAGCCCTTTTAGAATGCAGTGAGAACAAAAGACGTCTGCCCCCGAGATTGATGACAAATTTTAAAAAGTAGGACATGGTGAATTTTCTATTTTTGTTTTCACATTTAGCGCTTAGTTTGAAAATCATTCCACCCTCTATAATGGACCTTTATACTCCTATCAAATAGAATAAAATGAGAGTACCCTGTCTTCTCCATTCATGGGCCAAAGTGCTTTTGTATACTTGTGTCAGACTAGCACGTGATGGGAGCATAGGGCAATTTTAGGAGGTCGGCCATGCTGGGGGTTAATCAGAGCAATAATCGAGTAGCAGCCGTTTGACACTCAGAGGAATGTAGTGGCACTTAATGGTATAGTGATCCAAACTTGTGCAATAAACCACAACTACACACTGGTGTGGCTTACACCATAAGGTTCCATTTGTGTAGCTTGATCAGCTACTAAAAAAAAAAAAATACCGATGTGCTCCTGCCATAATACCACAAATGAGTGCGTATTTACTACGGCAGGCAGTGTTCCACGGCACTGAAGTAAAAGTATTTAAGTGAAATGCCAGTCAAAACCTTTTCTCTTTGGCAGAGTGGACACATTTTCACGTCAGATCTTTACTGCTGTCTTCAAGATCGTAACTAAGACAGATTCTCTCCACAAAGGTCAAATCGCAGTGTTTCGGTAATGTTGTATACAGTTAGTAGATCCATCAAATTTCTGTTTTCCTGTGTCGTCGCTGGAGCGATTTCCTATTTTCTTGCCCTGGTGACACTGAAGTTGGGATATCACCTCAATCAGGAAACCGCAGGAGACCACACAGATGTTGTAACTTTTCCATACTTTATCCACCACTATGAATCGTTCTAGCTTGAGTACTACTTGATGCGAATCCTGGAAGGCTGGGCATATTTTTTTTCAAATAAAATGTATTTTGTTTCGTAAAAAATACCTAAGTGCAAGGTGTAATATTAAAATATAATCAGATTTGGTATACTAGAGATTTATCGGAACCCTTTCTGTAGTTGTTATTAGATCTAAGATTGTTTTTTTGCGTATGCTTGACACAGAAGCCTATTCCATTGAGCCGAGACCTTGGCATCATCCTTCTTTCCTTTTGTTTGTACTCTGTCTCTATGGTTTTTTTCTTCTAAAATAAACAGAGACACTGATCTATAGTAAATATATATATTTTTGATTAAAGAAAAGATTTATTTGCAGTACACATGTTTAGTATACCAGATAGTATCATGTACCTGGTAGAGAACCGAGTAGTTGAGGAGGCCTCCTTTGCAACTCTTGTCCCACACCCCTGAGAGTGGAGACAGGGAGTGAGAGGACAGAGAGCAGCACCGGTGCCAGAGAGTGTAGGGCACTGTGCCTGGGTATGTCCCGAAGCTGGTCTTCAAGGAAGCAAGTGTGGATGCAGCTGGAAGGACAACGAGGAATGCTGGTAGAGCAGGAAGGCCAGGGTCAACACTGATCAGGCAGAGAAGTACAAGGCGGCAGGCAGGAGAATAGTCTAGGAGCAAGCAGAGGTCAGGGGCAGGCACCAGTCAGGCGTCGTCAAAAGGAGATCCGGGTCAAGGCTACAGAACACTGGAACAGGCAGAAGCAGAGGAAAACACACACGAGCTGAAAGACCATCCAGCAATGATCCATAGGACTGGCAGGTTTAAATAGGGCCATCTATTCAAGGAAGCGGCATCATTTCCTGTGCGCCACGTTAGCGCGTCTTTGCTCACACGCTCCGTTGTGCGCGCATGTTTCCTGTACATGCGAAAGACAGGCCTACTCACATGCGCAGAAGCACCTGCACGGCCAGGTATAGTCTTACAGATAGACTGGTATCGCAGTGTGTGTTGTTGGTATACTAATACAGTTTCAGTTATTGCACGGGTTCTTAACTGGGGGTATCTATACACCTTGACGGCATGGGAAACAAATGTTGGAGTATGGCCTCGGAATAATTTTAAACAGAATTGAAAATGAGATTCTCTGGGTTACTGAACCTATGGGCAAAGTGGAGAAAGTAATTTGACGCACTGTGTCAGTAACTGTACATTGATTCCATGTCTGCGAAGGTTCTCATTCCTCCAGGTCATGGTATATCTGTAAAAAATAAGACAAGGCAACTGGACTTGCTGTATTTTTCTTGAAGACGTTTCACTGGTCATCCAACCAGCTTTCTCAATTCAGAATGACTTGTACAAAAATTATCTGCGAATAAATAGAATAGAACCAGGTGTTGATTGCATTTGCATAATTGGAGTCTAGGAGGTGTTAATAACCTTCCCAGAGAGAGGTGTTATAACAGCATTGTATGTGGCAGACAATAGATGCCCCCCCCACCTCAATTCAAGCTTGGCTTCTCCATTTTTTTCTGATTCCATGTTTTGATTGCACATAAACAGCAAGAATCTCACTCGTTGTAGCCGGCTTATGTATCTGTGATTTGACATTTTTAAATAAATAAATATGAGAAAATCCATATTTCTTTCCTGCTGTTCTGTTCCTCACTTTCCATATGTGTATAGAAAAACCAAGCTATGGACATCTTTTTAAGTAATACAAATACCTAATCAGACTGGTGGTGATGATGATGATTTTTAGGCTGGCCAAGGGGGTATGAAGACATATTGAGGAGCAATCCATTGGGAGTCTGTAATTGTAACATGGTGAACAACTCCATTGAGTTCCTTTATGCAATAACAAAAATCTTTTCTGTAGTCAAAGTTTCTTCAGGTAATAAATTAGCTGGATTGGAAAATTGTCCAAACCTAATACCTTTTTTAGGCTGAATCTAGCTCACAAGTTATGTAATTTTAACTGTTTAGATATAGTTACGCTTTCCCTTTTAAACATAACTCCTGACTTACATTACCAAAACCCCAAAATGTTAACTACTGGGCTAAAAAAAAAAATGGTATTTCAGGTTTTGGTTGATGCAGGAGACTTGTACCATCTGCCGGTTTTATTTAACTCTCGAGGACTCTATTGGCGAGATCTCTTTGCTGACTTTCCAGGCCTTCACACCGGCTGTGTCCATTTTCACCAGCTGTGTCCATAGTTCTTTTATATCATGAAAAATGTACCAAGAAGGGCCAGAACACTCAAAAGGTAGAGGGGACATCAAAAACTCCCAAGTGGACAGCAACAAAACCAGAAAATAGGGCGGGGACATCTCGTTATTGGAGTATTGAACACATAAGAAGCTGGGAGATGACTCTCCTGCAATACTCGCATACTCTCTAGTGTGGTCAGCAGACTCGCCACTCTCGGCTTCTCTTCTAGGTCTAACTTATTTCTTGTAAGCCCAGGGCATCCATGACAGGCCCCTGGGGGGCAAATCATCATAGAGCCTGGGCTCACACTACTCCTGCAGGGTTATTCACAAAAGGGTGAAGAGTTTGGAGAAGTGAACAATCTAGGACAACATAGCCGAACTGGAAAAATTCTCCAATTCAGCTCACTTTCTGGTTCAGCTATGTTGTCCTAGATTGTTCACTTCTCCAAACTCTTCACCCTTATGTGAATAACCCTGCAGGACTTAATACCCCTCACATGTATTACCTAAGCACCAGTCAAGTCAAAACAATGCAGGAAAAAAAGGGTTTTGTACTTGCCGTAAAATCTACCCCTCGTAGTTATTCTAGGCTGGCATACAGATACTGTTGGGTTATACTAATACTAGAGGATTTCAACACTAGAAAATAAAGAAAAATGTGGCCAGCCCAGTATAACCAATCCTGCTCCCAGCATTCCTCAGTTTGGTGGAAAAACAGTACCAAAAGAATAACCACAGTGGGGCGGGAGCCGTGTCCCTCAACGAACTACAAGAACAGTATTTTATTAATTCCACCATTATCAGGAAGATGACCAGATATAGCCAATGCACTGCGGGAGCTCAACAAACCCTAAAAGGTGCCCATACACCTTACAATTATCGGACGAAACGTTTCATCCGATGATCGAATAGTCGTACGATTTTCGTACGGCAGCCCCATCCTGCCCCGATGATCGCAAGATTAATTTAGCCGTAATTAACGAAAAGCACCTGGACGAAATGCGGTAATTGATTTGTCGTATTTTCGTTCGCGCATGCGCATTGTAGATCGTACGACATTTGACGGACGGAAACGCCAGCAACCTTACGACAATCGTACGATTGAGCAAAGTTTTCAAACATGCTTGACCGTCAAAAGTCGTACGATTGTACAGTAATGTCGGTTCGGGCACTCTATTTACACATACGATTGTCGTTCGAAAAGTCGATCGCATACGATTATCGTACGATAATCGTAAGGTGTATGGGCACCTTAAAGTGACAATAAACCCTCAGATTTTTTAACATAAACCAATACTGTAATGTGCGCCTTACTGTAATCCATGGTAGTTTCCCTTCTCTTTGCTGCTCTTCCTTTTAAATCCTCATGTCTTCTCATGCTTGGGGAGAACTTCCCTTTTCAGCTCAGGGCCTCTTCCTGTAGTGCTGGCTCAGGTTACAAGCCTATAGAAACTAATACACAGACACCGTATATCCATTCCTGAGACAAGGCAGTCTGCTGCAAAACAGAAGTTCTGCAGAGCATGAGAACAGATACAGATTTAAAAGGAAAAGCAGCAAAGAGAAGGGAAACTACCATGGATTACAGTAAGGCGCACATTACATTGTTATATTGTTTTATGTTAAAAAATCTGAGGGTTTAATGTCACTTTAAAGGTGCCCATACACTGCACGATAATCGTATGCGATCGGTTTTTCGTACGATAATCGAGCAGTGTGAACGGAGACGTGCGACCGTTTCTACTGTACGGTCGCACGTCTTCTGTCGAACCAGCATGTTCGAAAACCAGCCGGGAATCGTACGATTCTCGGCTGGTTAGAACGGTGCTCGGAAGATAAATGCTGAACGGGCCGGCGTGCCCGTTCAGCATTGCGGTCATCGGAAGCCCGCCCCTCAGGGGGGTGAGCTTGCGATGATCCAGAGTGCAATCTGCCTGTCCAAGATTAGGCAGATCGTACGTTTTTTTAATCCCTTTACAACCATCGCAAGACTAAAGTCTTGCGATGGTTGTAGAGTGTATGGCCACCTTTAGACATCTCTCTGTAGGCAAACAGCAGGTGAGGCAAATACCTTTTCCAGTCTGCTGCCTGCAACTCCACAAATGTTCTCCACATGTGTTTCAAGGTTCCATTTAATTGGTCACACAGACTGTTTGTGAGCAGAAAGGATTAGCCACAATATGCATCATATGTATTTTCTGATAGAGTGCATGGTTCAGGTCAGACACAAAGTGTGGGCTGTGATCACTGAGGAGCTCTGCAAGAAATCCTTTTCCATTAAGCAAAACATAAACAACCTTGTTCATCCTGCAGGACAATAACGCCAGAGCCTCTTGGTACCGGATAGAATAGTCCACTACGGTCAGGATATAGTTTGAACTGCTGGGAATGGCTAGTGGTCCCATATTACCTGTTGCTACACTGTGAGCCCTAGTCTTCCTTTACTAAGGCAGATGGTTACTCTTGTCCAAAGGGACATCGTTTTGAAGGGTGTTCAGAGCAGCTCCTAAGAGACACTTCACCTCCAAAGACATGCATGGCGGTTCCACAGCCCAACACTTTAACCACAGAATCCTCCAGGTGTTTGCAGACAGGAGGTTCTCAGAGAAGATGAGATGGGAGACTTCTAACAACTATTCAATGCAGTAGCTCAAGGCTGCAGACATGAGCTCCAAATACTCAATAAGTAAAGGATCATCTTGAAGAGAAACCGGATCCCTTTTCATGACCTTAGCTCAGGCAGTAAGAGCTTGACAGACAAGTGCCAAGGCAGGTTACAAAGGAGGGCCTGCCAAGGGGAATAGCTTTTTTTAAAAGGACCTCCAATCGCTTGTCAATGTGGTAATTAAATACAGGTGCATCCTCTACAGGGGTCGTCAAAGCTTTGTTAAGATGGGATACTGCCACATCCACAGAGGGGGCAGTCTACTTTAAAAAAAGCCATACTCAGATAGGAACAAGCCTTGAAACCTTTGGGAGGAGTGAACAGTGAATCAGGGTTCTCCCCGTTTCAGTAAAGAACTTGAAACACTGCATGTACCAGAAAGGTCTTGGCACTTTTAGGACCCCTAAAGAAGGCAAGGCTGGGGACAGTGCTAGTAGAAGCTTAACACTAATTCGTAAGTCTCACAATGGTGTAAACCACGTTAATAAAAGCTGAGACGGTCTAAGACTGGGAGTAATGGCAATGGCCTGTGACTCCTCACGCCATCACCACCAGAGAGGAAGTCGCTTCCATTCTCACTAATAGGTGTATTTCTATACGTTGGTGGACATCCCCAGTGTCGTCAACTCCACACATCAGGGGACTTGCAGAAAGATGATGTAGGCCTGGTTCACACTGAGGGTATTGTAGCTAAAACACCTTTCCCTGGAAAAAGTACCAGAGGTTTTCTTTTTTGTCATATTACGGCTCATTTGGGCCCCATAGACTCGATTGGAAACGATTAAAAATGTGCGTTTGCTGTGTTTTATGCGCGCGTTTAACGTACGTCTGCCCATTAGCATCGATAGGCTAGAATTCTCTCACAAAAACGTGCGACTTGATTCGTGCGCATAAACAGCGTGTAAAAATTTGCAAAAACGTTGTGGCCTAGGTACGAACCCAGCCTGTGGTGACATGGTCCCCACTCCCTCCATCGCTGCAGAGACCCCGTCTCTCATAATAGGAAGACATTATTACTCCTCCTCACTGGGAACACTTACTCACCAGCAGCTCCTAGAAAACACAACGTCGTTTTAATGCCGTTTGCAGCAACACAACGACCGCCAAACTCCCTCACGCTTCCATCTTCCCAGGCGTCACCATAGCAACCAGGCACAGCCTCAGCGGCCGAGAAACGCAGAGCAGAGCCCAGGCCAGGTATCCGTCCCTGCCTTATAAGGAAAACCCCGCCCACTGGGCTGTGCGCGCTCACAGCAACCTCTAGAGGTCAAAGCTTCACCAAACGCTTTTTGCCCTTCAGAAGGAAAGCTGCCATTTTCTTGTAGCTCAGCCATAAAACGACGTAACGTAATGATTACTGATAACAACAACACGTAATTATTGACACTGATTATTGCATTGAATTATGCAGATGTGCATTTGTTTTATATATGAAAACAAGTGAAAGAGTTTAGTGTAGGTAAGGTGGCAGCCATTTTCTTGAAGCCTGCAGCAGATGTTTAAGAGGACTTCTTCTTACAGTTACAGAAACTTCCTGGTAGGGGTGTGAGTATGGAGAGTGGGTGCCCACCAGTGAGAAGGAGGTAATAATGTCTTCTTATTATGAGGGGAGGAGGAGAGAAGGTGGTCCCATCACTCTCCGTGCACTGGATGAGGGGGCTCATGTCACCTTAACAAATCATCATCTTTCTGCAAGTCCTCTGATGTGTAGGAGATTAAATGGTAAGCTCCACTGGGCGCTGGGGGTGTATTCTCTGCTGAGCCCCAACCCGGGAGATGAGCTGTTCATATAAACATTATCGAAGCAAAGCATAATGCTACTTTTGTAAAAAGCAGATTTAAACAACAGAAAATTCCGCTCTGTATTCATTAATAAATCATTTCATGCACTTCTTTTTTAATGCAAGCAGTGTAAGTACCTAAATCTGACCTAGTGTCACCCTCTGGATGTCCATGTACAGCCGAGCACAGACTGGGAGAGGGAGAAGCAGCATGAGGAGCCAATCAGTTGTTCTGCAGCGTTATTGGGCTAACAAGGAACATATATTGCAGTTTGAGGTTTACAAACCAGCTTACTCTTCAAGCATTGATGCAGACATATGGAGTAGTGGGAGTCTATAGAAGGATACAGGGATCTCTACAAGGACGTCATGATGGAGACCCGGCCGCCCCTCACATCACCGGGTAAGAGGAGACTTTCATTTCTTGAGTATTGAGGATCCCCCTAGACACACACATCCTCTGATATAAAGACATAGAAACAATGTATTCAGTCAGTGTGTGTGTTTCCTACAGATGGATCCAGGAACAGAAATACCGCAGAGAGATGTCCCCGTCCTCTGTATTCCCGGGATTCCACACAGGAACATCAGGAGATCCCTCAGGCCCGTCCTCTGTATTCCCGGGATTCCACACAGGAATATCAGGAGATCCCTCAGACCCGTCCTCTGTATTCCCGGGATTCCACACAGGAACATGAGGAGATCCCTCAGGCCCGTCCTCTGTATTCCCGGGATTCCACACAGGAACATCATGAGATCCCTCAGGCCCGTCCTCTGTATTCCCGGGATTCCACACAGGAACATCATGAGATCCCTCAGGAGGATCAGGTAGGTGGGACTGAGTGCATTGATTTAAACTGATATTATTCTGTTATCTGAACAATTCACTGTTAAAATATAAAGCGTTGTATCTTCTATAGGTTGAAGGTCTGATTATTGTTAAAAAGGAAGAGACCTACATGACTGGCGATGAGCCGTGTATTGAAGAGGAAATCCCTCCAGAGATCAGCACAAGTGAGGAATAAACACTAAATCCAGAAAAAGAGTCCCAGATTCTCCTTGTTCAGTCACTACAACAATCTCTTCTTCTCCCCCCTCCTCTGTCAGTAGACAGTAATGGGGGGGACGGAATGTGTCTAGTGGGGGGAGTCAGGAGCCATCAGCCTCTATTAGACTCAGGCTCTCCTCCTCACATCATGCCATTGTGTGTTACCAGCCAAGAGACGTTATCAGTCTCCCCCCCACACACACTCTCTGGGGTCTCTCATACATCTCAGTACAGGGGGCTTCACTCTCATCTTTATTCACAGATCCCGGGGGCAGCGGAGACACTCAGAGAGACATCAAAGCTGAGGAGGAAGATGGACATGTGAGGATCAAAGAGGAGGACATTTCTGTAGAAATCGGCACAGGTGAGTCATAAACATCAATAGAGGAAATCTCAGATCTCGAAGTTCGGCCGGCTCGATGCTGATTGCCCAGGAAGCCGGCTCCATTTTCCCCTGTGGCACTGTCGGTCAGAGATAATCTTCCGCTGACTGGAGGTTCCGGTATCGGAGCATTTGGGCGAGTACGAGTATCGGTGCATCCCTAGTTTTTATAAACATTTTGAACCATTACAATGGATCTACGAGGAGATAATTGCAACTGGCAAATATGTGACCGCATAGATATAGTTCATATACAGGAGCTGTTTTGATGTCTTGAGGCTGGTTAGGTTACGGGATGTGAACGGTCCACTTTCTCTTCTTCTCTGGAGGTGGGTGGTCCTCGATGATGCAGAGAGTGGAGATGACCTAAGCGCCACCCTTTGGATCAGTACAACGTGAGTCCAGGGCGCTTTTGGTGACCATAACTGGAATAACCTTTGTTTTTATATTCTGCTTTATCCTTCTATTCCCTTCAGATGGACGTTACAGAAGGTACAACTTTGAGGAACATCCTGATACCTCTCCAGATAATACAATAGAAGAGGATGAGATGACATCCAAGTCTTCCGAAGCAAACCCCATTACCCCTGATCTCCCTCCAGAACCGCACAGTGCTGATGATGCTGATGGATTATCCGATCCCCCTACCGATGGAGAGAGTTTTGTTGGTCATGGTGGTACCACCCATGAGCGTGGTGAACGTCTTCACCAGAGAACCAAGTCACCCCCCCACCAGATCGGTCACAAAGGACAAAAGCCATTTGTATGTTCCGAATGTGGGAAGTCTTTCACCCGGAGATACAATCTAACTGTACACCAGATAAGCCACAAAGGGGAGAATCCATATTCCTGTTCGCAGTGCGATAAGAAGTTCCCCATCAAGTCGTACCTTGTCAAACACGAAAAACTGCATACGGGGGAACACACGTGTTCGGAGTGTGGGAAGTGCTTTTCCCAGCGAGACCATCTTAGATACCATCAGAGGACTCACACGGGCGAGAGGCCATTTGCCTGCTCAGAATGCGGAAAGTGTTTTAACCAGAAAGTCCACCTTACCTCGCATCAGTTGACTCACACGGGGGAGAAGCCTTATTCCTGTTCGGAATGCGGGAAATGTTTCACCTGGCGTAACGCCCTCATCGTGCATCAGAGGACTCACACGGGGCTGAAGCCGTATTTGTGTTCGGAATGCGGTAAATCTTTTTCCCAGACCAAAAGCCTTGCCTGTCATAAGATGACTCATACAGGGGAGAAACCTTATTCATGTTCAGAGTGCGGGAAGTGTTTTCCTTTCAAACATTTGCTTAATAAGCACAATAGAGCTCACGAAGGAGAGAAGCTTTTTTCGTGAACAGAACTTTGACATAATAAACAATACATTTGCCACGAGTCAACCCATACGGTGAAAGCCTTAACGTTTGGCATGTGGGTAGAGTTTTTCTTCTTAACATTCTAAACTTATTCATGAGGAAGCTCATGCAGGTGAAATGATGCGCTGGTGCAGTAGTCTTTGGAATGAGGGAAATGGTTGACCAGAAAAAAAATTGGGGGGGATTTGGTGGACAACTCACCATACGCATGTTCAGAGTGTAACCAGTGTCAAGTAGGCCTATGGATTCCCACAGGAATGAAGTGGTTTTGGGGTTCAAATATGGTGGACCTTAGAAATACGAATGATGGGACGCTTTCTCCCTGGAAACCATTTTACCCGTCTTAGTGAACCTCAAAGGACTCATACAGGCGATGTTTGGTAATCCCGGGTCTGTGCTTCGAAAAATGAACCGAAACCTCGGGTTTATCACATGCAATAAATTGATTTGGAAGGAAGAGCCTTCTAGTGTGCGCGTGAATTCTTAAACCCTTCATGACCGAGGCCTTCTTTTCATTTTTTGCACCCATGTGATATTCCGCATTTTAGGCCTGAAAATTACTTAAAACCCCCCAAACATGATATATTTTCTGAAAGCCGAGACCCTGCAGAACAAAATGGCGGCAGTTGCAAATTTTTATGTTATGCACAATATTAGCACAACTCCTTATCAAACTCCACAATTTAGTGAAAAAATGCACTTAAATGCCCCAAAACACAATAAAATACCCATTTTTAAAATAAAATATAAAAGATGAGGTGACAACGAGTAAATAGATACCCGACATGCCCAGGTTAAAAATTGTGTGCGTCCGTGAAACGGCAACAAAACCCCGAAAAGTCCATAGACGCCGCTTTAAAAGCCCGCACAGGTCATCAGTTTAGAGATACCCAAAAATACTGGCCCTAGGACGTGCAGGGCGGGTGAGCGTAGGGGGGCATACAGCCGCGTACTCCCATAGAGAAGGACGGGGGCTGCGTAGTAATCAGCACCTGTCTTTCCCAGGAGCTGCCCGATAGGGCCCTGCACGCAGCACAGAGATGTACGTGCCGGCCAATTCCTGTGTGAATGAGGCCTTATAAACACCAGACATGTTGTGGCCATACAGAGTGTTGGTTGGAGAGAGACAGTCTGAAGGCAAACAGCTTTTAGCTGAAAGAAATAGCACTGGCAACAAGTACACGATATTGCCAAAAGTATTGGGCTCCACCCCCACCAAGTCATTGGATTCAGGTGTTCCAATCCCCTCCATGGCCACAGGTGTATACAATCAGGCACCTCGGCATTCGTATGCTTCTACAGACATTTGTGAGAGAATGGGTCGCTCTCAGGAGCTCAGTGACTACAAGCGTGGTGCCGTGATAGGTTGTCACCTGTGCAATAAGTCCATCCGTGACATTTCCTGACTACTAAATATTCCGCTGTCACCTGTTACTGGGATTATAACAAAGTGGAAGCAACTGGGAACAACAGCAACTCAGACAGGAAGTGGTAGGCCACGTACAATGACAGAGCGAGTCCAAGGAGGGATTCAGTCCTCATAAGATGGTTTAGTTGGAGTTTTCAGTCAGACATATCCCGTCTCAAAGCAGGCAGCTTCTGTTCTGCTGTCTCTTTAGCTAACCCGTGGGGCTCTGGCTATCCAGTGTTGAGTGCAATTTTTATTTGCCAAACAATAATGTAGCAAAACACAGCTATATACATTAAAGTCTAATTTTTCCCCCCTCCCCCCAATGTTAATGAAAGCACTTACCTTAAAGGAGAACTATGGGGTCAGTGTTTTTCCCCATAGGTCTCCTAAGGGTAACGGGAGAACACCGACTAGCGTCCTCCCGTCACCCAAATGTTTGACAAACATGTCAAACTTTAAAATTGCGTGCGCCCGCAAAATCGCAACAAAATGAACAGACAGACATCTCTTCTGCTTTCCCTTTTGCTTCTACTTTAATGGGATGTTCACTCTTTATTTACATAACAAACATTTATTTAGTCGGATTGTCTAAATAAATATTTAAATGATAAAAAGTTTTGTCGAGATTCTCAGTGCTTGCTACCTGACCCTCCTGAGGAATCTCCTGATGTCCGTGAGGATCTCCTAATGTTTCTGAGGGATCTCCTGATGTTCCTGTTTGGAATCCGGGGAATACAGAGGACGGACCTGAGGGATCTCATGATGCTCCTGTGTGGAATCCCGCTAATACAGAGGACGGGTCTGAGGGATCTCCTGATGTTCCTGTGTGGAATCCCGGGAATACAGAGGACGGGCCTGAAGGATCTCCTGATGTT
This sequence comes from Nanorana parkeri, assembly GCF_000935625.1. Classification (NCBI taxonomy): domain Eukaryota; kingdom Metazoa; phylum Chordata; class Amphibia; order Anura; family Dicroglossidae; genus Nanorana; species Nanorana parkeri. The sequence continues at coordinate 73,953 of NW_017307410.1, read as the reverse complement.
CCTGTGTGGAATCCCGGGAATACAGAGGATGGACCTGAGGGATCTCATGATGTTCCTGTGTGGAATCCCGGGAATACAGAGGACGGGTCTGAGGGATCTCCCGATGTTCCTGTGTGGAATCCCGGGAATACAGAGGACGGACCTGAGGGATCTCCTGATGTTCCTGTGTGGAATCCCGGGAATACAGAGGACGGGTCTGAGGGATCTCCTGATGTTCCTGTGTGGAATCCCGGGAATACAGAGGACGGGCCTGAAGGATCTCCTGATGTTCCTGTGTGGAATCCCGGGAATACAGAGGATGGGCCTGAGGGATCTCCTGATGTTCCTGTGTGGAATCCCGGGAATACAGAGGACGGGGACATCTCTCTGGGGTATTTCTGTTACTGGACCCATCTGTAGGAAACACACACACTGACTGAATACATTGTTTCTATGTCTTTATATCAGAGGATGTGTGTATCTAGGGGGATCCTCAATACTCAAGAAATGAAAGTCTCCTCTTACCCGGTGATGTGAGGGGCGGCCGGTTCTCCATCATGACGTCCTTGTAGAAATCCCGGTGTCCTTCTATTCCCTCTGCTCTTACTTGCAATGCAATAAATCAATAACAGAACAATAAACCAAATCCCATCTGGATGAAAGTGAAAGTAGGAGAACTCTATCCGGTTATACAATCACTAAGCATTGTAAGTGAAACTCCATTTTTACGGTTGATATAACATATGACATCATCACATATGACATCATAATACAAGACTTTGTACAGTTTAATGGTAGTTATTTTTAATTTCAGCCTTCAGATGTAATTTTCTAACTTTCATGAATCGCTTTATTAAGGGGGAACGGCAATACTCCTTTGTAGAAACACTGATGGAGCCACAAGAGATTTTATTCTTCATCGAAAGTCTTCTAGAAGATGTTGCGGCTTTCCGTAGAATACACCCCCAGCGCCGTCATCCCCAGCGGAGCTCACCATCTAATGTTCTACACATCAGAGGACTTGCAGGAAGATGATTTGTTGGGGGTGACATGACCTCCCCCCCCATCCACCCAGAGTGCTGAGACCCCGTTCTCTCATAATAAGAAGACATTATTACCTCCTCCTCACTGGGCACACACTCTCCAGCCTCACACCACCACCAGGAGGATACTTTTTGCCATACTGCATTGGGCTACAAGAATATGGCCGCCAACCTCCTTACTCGTCATTCCCTCTGCGCGTCTCCATAGCAACTAGAAACAACCGGGCAACCCGGAAACGCGTTCAGGATCCAGAGGACGAAGAGGAATCTGGCACAGCGCCTTATTAGGAAAACCCCGCCCACTAGGCTGATCTATTCAGAGCAACCGCTAGAGGCCAACCCTTCCACAGACTCCTTCCTCCCATTAGAAAACTCGCGGCCATCTTCTTGTAGTTCAATTGAAAGCTGATTAATCTGCTTTACAATTAAAATATTTACAAGTTTTCTTAATATTATTGATTTTTATTTTGGGTTCCGGACTGTCATTTGTTTTTTTTCTATAAAATTATTTAGGACGAGCAAAGTGTAGGAAAACAGCGGCCATGTTTGTGTAGTTCAGAGGAAGGGTTTTTTTTATTCTTAAATGCTAATACATTTCATGGTGGGAGTGTGAGACTGGAGGATGTGTGTCCAGTGAGGAGGAGGTAATAATGTCTTCTTATTATGAGAGGAAGGGGTCCCAGCAGTCTCTGTGGACTGGATGGTGGGGTCATGTCACCCCAACAAATCATAATCTCCCTGCAAGTCCTCTGATGTGTAGGACATTAGATGGTAAGCTTAGCTGAGGCAGAATGTAGAGATTTTAGGGTATATGTCATACATATAGGGAGGATAGCCAGTGCCACAGAAATCTGGGTCGGCTTTTGTGCCTTGACTTGGTGAGCCATAAAACAATATGCGCCTCATTTCCGAATGCGCCTGATTTTAACTGGATTTGTTGCCCATAGCAACCAGTTCGATCCTCCCAACACCTAGAGAGTGGACAACACCGACTGTTGTTCCTCATACAAAGTGCATGTGAAGCCAAAACGTTATTCTTAGTTTTGGATAGAGAAGGAAACGTTTCCAACTTTGACTACTGTCTACACTCAGGGGGATTCACCCGCTCCATTGTCCCCAGGACTGAAAGTGGCGAAAAATCCAAAAATACGAGTTGTCACCAGAGCAGAATAGAGGGGAAATCCTCCAATGGGGGACTCTTGATCGGCTGACAATCAAGAGAGGAGTCCCTTTACCTTTGTAGTGGTTTTCTCTCACTTCCTGTTGCTTCTCTGGGAGAGAAAGTGAAAGAAAACCTCCGAATTGGACACGCTAGCCATAAACAAAGTAGAAGTTTGGGTTTCGTTAGCCAATAAATGGTTTGCACCCTATACCCAAACTTCTACTTTGGTGAACATGGTACATACCCCCC
>NW_017307410.1:41012-71219 GCF_000935625.1 Nanorana parkeri | reverse complement strand
ACCCCCCCCCCCCCCCCACCTTCTTTTATAAATACAAAACTTTATTGTCTGTTTATATGTTGATTTATTGCAGAGTAATCTTTCAACCATCTTATGTTGCAAGTACAGTCTCAGATATACAGAGGAGTGGGAGTATCTAGAAGGACACCGGGATCTCTACAAGGACGTCATGATGGAGAACCGGCCGCCCCTCACATCACCGGGTAAGAGGAGACTTTCCTTTCTTGAGTATTGAGGATCCCCCTAGATACACACATCCTCTGATATAAAGACATAGAAACAATGTATTCAGTCATCGTGTGTGTTTCCTACAGATGGACCCAGGAACAGAAATACCCCAGAGAGATGTCCCCGTCCTCTGTATTCCCGGGATTCCACACAGGAACATCAGGAGATCCCTCAGGTCCATCCTCTGTATTCCCGGGATTCCACACAGGAACATCATGAGATCCCTCAGGCCCGTCCTCTATATTCCCGGGACTCCACACAGGAACATCAGGAGATCCCTCTGGAACATCAGGAGATCCCTCAGGCCCGTCCTCTGTATTCCCGGGATTCCACACAGGAACATCATGAGATCCCTCAGGCCCGTCCTCTGTATTCCCGGGATTCCACACAGGAACATCATGAGATCCCTCAGGCCCGTCCTCTGTATTCCCGGGACTCCACAGAGGAAGATGATATGTTTCCTCTGGATTATCAGGTAGTATGAAACGAGGATACTAATTAAAACTCACAATACATTAGACACTGGTAAAATATATATGGCATTGTCTTGTCTAGGCTGAAGGCCTCATTGTAGTTAAAGTGGAAGATGATGAGACGCTTGTGATTGGTGATGAGCTCAGTAAGGAGGAAATCACTCCAGAGATCAGCACAGGTGAGAAATAAACACTAAATCCAGAAAAGAGTCCCAGATTCTCCTTGTTCAGTCACTACAACAATCTCTTCTCCTCCCCCCTCCTCTGTCAGTAGACAGTAATGGGGGGACGGAATATGTCTAGTGGGGGGAGTCAGGAGCCATCAGCCTCTATTAGACTCCGGCTCTCCTCCTCACATCATGTCATTGTGTGTTTCCAGCCAAGAGACGTGACCAGTCTCCCCCCCACACACACTCTCTGGGGTCTCTCATACATCTCAGTACTCACTCTCATCTCTATTCACAGAACCTGAAGACACTCAGAATGATGTCAAAGTTGAGGAGGAGAAAGAAGGACATGTGAGGATTAAGGAGGAGGAAGCTCCTATAGAGATTGGATTGGGTGAGTAATGAACACAAAATACAGAAACTTTTACGGTATTTGTTGTTCAAGTTACTGTTCCATAGCTTTTCTGTGCTACCTACAGATGGATCCAGGAAGAGAAATACCCCAGAGAGATGTCCCCGTCCTCTGTATTCCCAGGATTCCACACAGGAACATCAGGAGATCCCTGAGGAAGATCAGGTACATGCATGTAGTTGGAAGAGCTCTAGCTCTTGTGTTCAATTCCAAGAAATTGGACAATATTTTTATTGGTTTGCTGTAGGAAGAAAGCCGGTATGAATATAAAACGGAAGATACAGATGACGATGAGCCATGGAAAGAGGAGGAGATCCCTCCAGAGATCAGCGCAGGTGAGTAATAAACACTAAATCCAGAAAAGAGTCCCAGATTCTCCTTGTTCAGTCACTACAACAATCTCTTCTCCTCCCCCCTCCTCTGTCAGTAGACAGTAATGGGGGGACGGAATGTGTCTAGTGGGGGGAGTCAGGAGCCATCAGCTTTCATTAGACTCTGGTTCATCTCCACAAATCAATTTAGTCATAAAATCTAAACCAAGAACAGGTATCGAGTACACCAATATTTTGTTTTCAGTGCTTACCGATACCGAGTACCGATACTGGTGCCCTGTGCCCCGATTATCAGGAAGTCGGGCGGCAGATCATGAACCATCGTCCAGCTTCCTGATTGCCTGTGAAGCTGGCGTTCTAGCAAAAGAACACCGGCTTCACTTGCCAGGGCTGCCTGCCTGGCTTCCTGACCAATCAGGAAGCCGGGCGGGAAGTCATCAAGTGCCGTCCAGCTTCCTTTATTGGTCAGGATGCCAGGCTTCCTACCAACAAGTGACGCTCATCATGACCCGCTTCCCGGCTTCCTAAGTGGGTAGAAAGTCGGCTTCACTTGTTCCTAGGCAGCCTGGCTTCCTGACCAATCAGGGAGGCGGGTCATTATGTGCCGCCCGGCTTCCTGATTGTTTAGAAAGCCAGGCTGCCTAGCAACAAGTGAAGCCGGGAGGCGATTCATAACCCACCTCCCAGCTTCCTGATTGGAAAGGAAGCCAGCTCCATGCTCCCTCGGTCAGAGGGAGATCCCCCTCTGACCGGTATCGGAAGTAAGTATCGGAGCATTTGGGCGAGTACTCGCCCAAATACTTGGTATGGACACCGATACTCGGTTTCGGCATCGGTGCATCCCGAGTCATTATAATCGTTTTAACCTCAATATCATTTGCTGTACTGTATTGATACCTGGTGATGAGTAAATTGTCTTCTATGCTGGGATTTCCTTGGGTCGGGGCCAGTCCACGGCAAGCTGACATTCGGTGCAGCTCATTGACACACTATTAGGCACTGCAGCTCCCCAACTTCTTTGTGGTCATTGGATATGTATAAGCAACATCTGCTGCCCCCTTCTGGGGGATGTCTGAACTCCAACCCTCCTGCATCCAGTACCTGGAGACATTTTAGGAGGACAACCTTGTGTAATGGAACCCAGCTGACATACTTTGCATAATCTTCTATTCTCAGTCTTGAACAGGAAGTTGAGGACATAACGAGAGATTTCCAGCAGTTATAATAGTAATGCAGTAAAACGCATTTAACCCCTTCATGACAGACCTTTTTTTTTCTTCATATTTTGCACCCATGTTATATTTCACATTTTAGGCCTGAAAATTACTTAAAACCCCCCAAATATGATATATTTTCTTAAAGCCGAGACCCTGTAGAATAAAATGGCGGCAGTTGCAAATTTTTATGTTGCACGATATTAGCGCAACTCCTTATCAAACCCCAGAATTTAGTGAAAAATGCACTTAAATGCCCCAAAACACAATAAAATACCAATTTTTTCTAAATAAAATATAAAAGATGAGGTGACAACGAGTAAATAGATACCCGACATGCCCAGGTTAAAAATGGTGTGCGAAACAAAATTCAGTACCCCAAAAAGTCCATAGACGATGCTTTAAAAGTCCCCCACAGGTCATTAGTTAGAGATATCCAAAAATACTGGCCCCAGAATTATTGTTCTCACTCCAGCTTGCGTGTCGATACCCAACATGTGTAGCGCGTTCATTGTTTTCATATGTAGGCGCACTCGATGCGGGGGGGGGGCGGGGGACTTTAAAAAATCTGTATTATTATTTTTACATTTATTTAATGTTAATGTTAAAAACTGTTTGTTTGTTTTTTTTACTTGAATTGCTATCACATAGGGGGGCTTGCAAGACATAGCAGATGGTGGTGACAGGTACTCTTTAAGGTGGGGGTCCAAAAGACCCCCAGTGTCACCTTTACACTCCAAATCAGCTATTGGGGTGCGGATCGCACTTCAATAGCTTATTGCTGGGCTTCAGGGGCCGACCAATGACAGCTCAGGGACCGGAAGTGATGTCATCTGCATCGCTCCCGGTCCCATAGAACGGGGAGGGGGTCGGCGAACGGAGGTTCGTCCCTCTCCTCCCCAGCTCCCCGCCGACACCAAAGAAGCCGGGCCCGTAGGAGGGGCAACGGAGCCCGGGAAACACGGCGAGGGTGTCGGGGGGGACCCGTTCACCGGCCCGTAGAAGCTACTGTAAAGCCGACAGACGGCTTTACAAGTTTAAACAGAGTCCTGGCGGCGTCTGTCTAAACAGCCCCGATACCAGCGGCGTACACTGTACGTCACTGGTCGTGAAGGGGTTAATGTTTTTCCATTACATACAAAACTGAAGTAAAAAGTTTTATATTTATCTTTTATTTCTTACTTCCTCCAGATGGCCAATACAAAAGGTTTACCGTGGAAGATTATCCCAATACATCTCCGGATGATGAACTAGAAGATGACGTCACATCGGATTCTTCCGAAGGCAACCCCATGACTCCAACGGCCAGCCCACCGCCTAACGGGGCAGATTTCTCCTCCGGCCTCTGTGCACAGGAAGCTCGGCGCTCACGTGGCCATCCTTCGGAACGGAGACGAGAGCTCGTCTCACAACAGAGCGGTGGCAGCGGGGAGAAGTCGTTTTCGTGTTCCGAATGCGGGAAGTCTTTTACGAGGAGGTCCAGCCTCGTCGTGCACCAGAGAGGTCACACGGGGGAGAAGCCGTATTCCTGTTCGGAATGCGGGAAGTGTTTTCCGGAGCGCTCGAGTCTCACTCAGCACGAAAGGACGCACACGGGGGTGAAGCCGTACTCGTGCTCGGATTGTGGGAAGTGTTTTGCGAAGAAATCAAACCTGATAACGCATCAGAAAACTCATTCGGAGGAGAAGCCGTATTCCTGTGCCGAGTGCGGTAAAAATTTCCCCATCAAGTCCTACCTCGCCAGGCACGAAAAAATCCATGCCGGGGAAGACTCCTATACGTGTTCTGAGTGCGGCAAGTGCTTCTCCCAGAGGAACCATCTCATCCTGCATCAGATCACTCACACCGGGGAGAAGCCGTTTTTATGTTCCGAATGCGGCAAATGTTTTCCGTGCCAGACCGCTCTCATCATACATCAGAGGAGCCACGCCGGAGTGAAGCCGTATTCATGCCTGGAATGCGGTAAATCGTTTTCCCAGAGCAGGAGCCTCACCTACCACCAGAAGACTCACACAGGGGAGAAGCCGTACCAGTGTTCCGAATGCGGCAAACGTTTCCCTCTCGAACATTTGCTCGTCGAACACCACAGAGACCACACGGGAGAGAAGCCATTTTCGTGCCCCGAATGCGGCAAATGTTTCACCAAAAAGTCCAATCTCGCCATTCACCAGACGACCCACACGGGAGAGAAACCTTACGCGTGTTCCGACTGCGGGAAATGTTTCGTCAACAGGTCGGATCTTTGTAGCCACCAGGCGACTCACACGGGGATGAAGCCGTTCTCCTGCTCCAGGTGCGGCGAAAGTTTTTCTTACAAGTCCTCTCTCACGAGACACGAAAGGGTCCACACGGGCGAGAAGCCGTATTCCTGTACCGAATGCGGGAAGTCTTTCGCCCAGAAGGGGACCCTAGTTTCGCATCAGAGGACGCACACGTGCGACGTGCGGTATTCGTGCGCCGAGTGCGGGAGGGTTTTTCGGAGTAAAGCCAACCTGACCGCCCATAATCAAATGCACAACAGGCTACACCTTGTCCTACATCAGAAGGATAACACGGGGGAAGAGCCTTTGAGCTAAACTCCATGGAAATACAAAAAGTCACCCTTAAATCCAGCTCTACACCGATCAGCCATAACATTATGACCACCTGCCCAATATCGACTAGGTCCCCCTCTTCCTGACCCATCCAGATATGGACTCCACTAGACCTCTGAAGGTGTGCTGTGGTATCTGGCACCAAGCCGTCAGTCGCAGATCCTTTAAGTCCTCTAGAATGTGAGGTGATCGGCCTCCATGGATCGGGCTTGTTTTCCCAGCACATCCCACAGATTCTCATTTGGATTGAGATCTGGAGAATTTGGAGGCCAAGTCATCACCTCAGACTTGTTGTTGTGTTCCTCAAACCATTCTTGCATTGTGGCAGGGCGCATTATCCTGCTGAAAGAGGTCACTGCCATCAGGAATGAAGGGGTACATGGTCAACAATGTTTAGGCCGGTGGCCAAAGTCATATCCACATGAATGGCAGGACCCGAGGTATCCCTTCGTCTCCCTTTTAGATTGTAAGCCCTCAGGGGCGGGGCCCTCCTTACCATCTTGTCCTGAATTGTATTGTGATTGTAATGTCTTCCTTATATTGTAAAGCGCTGCGCAAACTGTTGGCGCCATATAAATCCTGTATAATAATAATAACAGAACATTGCCCAAAGCATCACACTGCCTCCGCCGGCTTGTCTTCTTCTCATAGTGCATCCTGGTGCCATCTCTTACCTCATGTAAGCAACACACACAACCGGCTATACACATGACGTAAAAGGAAACGTAATTCATCAGACCTTCCTTGGACCACACTTGGTCGGTCCTGGCCACTGCAGACCGGGAACGTCCCACAAGAGCTGCAGTTTGTGGTGTTGCTCTGAGCCAGTCATCTAGACATCACCATTTTTCCCTTCTCAAATCCCAACGCTTGCCCATATTTTCTGCTTTAAAAGGTGTGGCGTGTGGATGCGGGTGGGCGGGTCTGGCAGCGGCGAGCGTGAGGTGGGGAAGAGGGGCGGCGCGCAGCTTGTGTGGAGCCGTGAACAGGGCCAACTAATCAGAGGCCAATTAATCGACGATTGAAAAAGTTGACAACTTTTTCAATAATCGATTATAATCGATTATGTTGATTAGTTGTTGCAGCCCTAGTCTGTGTAAATTCCGTTAACACAAATATCTGAATCTTGAAGACGTTATTGAGATTTGAAGTCTCGGACTCGCTACCTTTGTGTATTATATATATTTATATTTTTATTCATTCGGATATAATGTCACAATAACTATCAGACTTTCATCCCAGGTGACGATGGTCCATAGGACAGGGAGTGAGGGCGACTCGGGTGACGATGGTCCATAGGGCAGGGAGTGAGGGCGACTCGGGTGACAATGGTCCATAGGGCAGGGAGTGAGGGCGACTCGGGTGACGATGGTCCATAGGACAGGGAGTGAGGGCTACTCGGGTGACGATGGTCCATAGGACAGGGAGTGAGGGCGACCCAGGTGACGATGGTCCATAGGACAGGGAGTGAGGGCGACTCGGGTGACAATGGTCCATAGGGCAGGGAGTGAGGGCGACCCAGGTGACTATGGTCCATAGGACAGGGAGTGAGGGCGACTCGGGTGACAATGGTCCATAGGACAGGGAGTGAGGGCGACCCAGGTGACGATGGTCCATAGGACAGGGAGTGAGGGCGACCCAGGTGACGATGGTCCATAGGACAGGGAGTGAGGGCGACCCAGGTGACGATGGTCCATAGGACAGGGAGTGAGGGCGACCCAGGTGACGATGGTCCATAGGACAGGGAGTGAGGGCGACCCAGGTGACGATGGTCCATAGGACAGGGAGTGAGGGCGACCCAGGTGACGATGGTCCATAGGACAGGGAGTGAGGGCGACCCAGGTGACGATGGTCCATAGGACAGGGAGTGAGGGCGACCCAGGTGACGATGGTCCATAGGACAGGGAGTGAGGGCGACCCAGGTGACGATGGTCCATAGGACAGGGAGTGAGGGCGACCCAGGTGACGATGGTCCATAGGACAGGGAGTGAGGGCGACCCAGGTGACGATGGTCCATAGGACAGGGAGTGAGGGCGACCCAGGTGACGATGGTCCATAGGACAGGGAGTGAGGGCGACCCAGGTGACGATGGTCCATAGGACAGGGAGTGAGGGCGACCCAGGTGACGATGGTCCATAGGACAGGGAGTGAGGGCGACCCAGGTGACGATGGTCCATAGGACAGGGAGTGAGGGCGACCCAGGTGACGATGGTCCATAGGACAGGGAGTGAGGGCGACCCAGGTGACGATGGTCCATAGGACAGGGAGTGAGGGCGACCCAGGTGACGATGGTCCATAGGACAGGGAGTGAGGGCGACCCAGGTGACGATGGTCCATAGGACAGGGAGTGAGGGCGACCCAGGTGACGATGGTCCATAGGACAGGGAGTGAGGGCGACCCAGGTGACGATGGTCCATAGGACAGGGAGTGAGGGCGACCCAGGTGACGATGGTCCATAGGACAGGGAGTGAGGGCGACCCAGGTGACGATGGTCCATAGGACAGGGAGTGAGGGCGACCCAGGTGACGATGGTCCATAGGACAGGGAGTGAGGGCGACCCAGGTGACGATGGTCCATAGGACAGGGAGTGAGGGCGACCCAGGTGACGATGGTCCATAGGACAGGGAGTGAGGGCGACCCAGGTGACGATGGTCCATAGGACAGGGAGTGAGGGCGACCCAGGTGACGATGGTCCATAGGACAGGGAGTGAGGGCGACCCAGGTGACGATGGTCCATAGGACAGGGAGTGAGGGCGACCCAGGTGACGATGGTCCATAGGACAGGGAGTGAGGGCGACCCAGGTGACGATGGTCCATAGGACAGGGAGTGAGGGCGACCCAGGTGACGATGGTCCATAGGACAGGGAGTGAGGGCGACCCAGGTGACGATGGTCCATAGGACAGGGAGTGAGGGCGACCCAGGTGACGATGGTCCATAGGACAGGGAGTGAGGGCGACCCAGGTGACGATGGTCCATAGGACAGGGAGTGAGGGCGACCCAGGTGACGATGGTCCATAGGACAGGGAGTGAGGGCGACCCAGGTGACGATGGTCCATAGGACAGGGAGTGAGGGCGACCCAGGTGACGATGGTCCATAGGACAGGGAGTGAGGGCGACCCAGGTGACGATGGTCCATAGGACAGGGAGTGAGGGCGACCCAGGTGACGATGGTCCATAGGACAGGGAGTGAGGGCGACCCAGGTGACGATGGTCCATAGGACAGGGAGTGAGGGCGACCCAGGTGACGATGGTCCATAGGACAGGGAGTGAGGGCGACCCAGGTGACGATGGTCCATAGGACAGGGAGTGAGGGCGACCCAGGTGACGATGGTCCATAGGACAGGGAGTGAGGGCGACCCAGGTGACGATGGTCCATAGGACAGGGAGTGAGGGCGACCCAGGTGACGATGGTCCATAGGACAGGGAGTGAGGGCGACCCAGGTGACGATGGTCCATAGGACAGGGAGTGAGGGCGACCCAGGTGACGATGGTCCATAGGACAGGGAGTGAGGGCGACCCAGGTGACGATGGTCCATAGGACAGGGAGTGAGGGCGACCCAGGTGACGATGGTCCATAGGACAGGGAGTGAGGGCGACCCAGGTGACGATGGTCCATAGGACAGGGAGTGAGGGCGACCCAGGTGACGATGGTCCATAGGACAGGGAGTGAGGGCGACTCGGGTGACGACGGTCCATAGGGCAGGGAGTGAGGGCGACTCGGGTGATCATGGTCCACAGGGCAGGGAGTGAGGGCGACTCGGGTGACGATGGTCCATAGGGCAGGGAGTGAGGGCGACTCGGGTGACGATGGTCCATAGGGCAGGGAGTGAGGGCGACTCGGGTGATGATGGTCCATAGGACAGGGAGAGAGGGCGACTCGGGTGACGATGGTCCATAGGACAAGGAGTGAGGGCGACTCGGGTGATGATGGTCCATAGGGCAGGGAGAGAGAGCGACTTGGGTGACGACGGTCCGTAGTGCAGGGAGTGAGGGCTACTCGGGTGACGATGGTCCATAGGGCAGGGAGTGAGGGCGACTCGGGTGACAATGGTCCATAGGACAGGGAGTGAGGGCGACTCGGGTGACAATGGTCCATAGGACAGGGAGTGAGGGCGACTCGGGTGACGATGGTCCATAGGGCAGGGAGTGAGGGCGACTCGGGTGATGATGGTCCATAGGACAGGAAGTGAGGGCGACTTGGGTGAAGATGGTCCATAGGGCAGGGAGTGAGGGCGACTCGGGTGATGATGGTCCATAGGACAGGGAGTGAGGGCGACCCGGCCTTCGCAGGGACACAGGCAGAGATATCATCCCGACGGGGTTGCTCACTGTTCCCTACTGTTTCTCAACCTTCTTTCAGTCACGACACCCTTTAAAAAGGGTGAATGATGTTCTGGCTGCCGATCACTCCTGCGTCCTGATGAGATACATTCTTGTTCATAGTGAAGGTTCCTGAATGCATTTTTAAGATTGAACTCCGGAGTTTGAAGTCACTTTAATTACATAATTGAACATTTTAGGAGAGTTTTGGAACCTTTATAAGACTCTTCACAATGTTGGAAAACAAATTGGATTATGGTTGACAGCAAAGTCTGCATTCCCCTCAGCGTCCCTTCTTCCTCTATTCTGTTTCATATTTGTTTCTTCTTCTGTATATTTGATTTCTTTTATAGTATTAAAAATGGAAACTTTGTTATAAAACAACGTTTAACCTAAGCAAAAAAAAACAAAAACGTAATTATACAAAACATGTCCAACATGCTACAGAAGATACATATACACTGAGGGTTTTGGTCCCATGTGCTCTCAGCAGTGTGGTGTGTGTGTGATCAGGGGTGTATCTACTGCAAGGCAAACTAGACATTTGCCTAGGGCGGCACTTTATAGGGGGGGCACCAAAAAATTGCGGCACCCAAACCAGTTAGGTAAGAGAAACAAAATAAATGATATTATAAATAAATGACTGCCGGTACTCCTGGACTTGGTGCTTCTTTGACTGGGGGTCCAACGTGTCCACCTATGCCGCCTACTCCAACATATATGTCGGCTGCAGCTCCTTCCTCTGCCCGGTCAACATGCTGTGCCATGTGTTGGTGTGTGTGACTTTCATCCGGATGCACTGGCAATTCGTGCGCCGGACCTCCATGGGAAACCGGCACCCAAATCTCTTGACTTCAGGCAGGGGAGGAGCTTCCGCGGGACCCCCCAGGGCTGAGATCCAGATGGTCATCGTGCTCATCGGCACCTCCGTGGTGGTGAGTCCGGGGAAGTGCAGCCTATAAGCTCCATTCAGGGTTATGTCTCTAGAGCAGGGCAAGTTGCAGAGCCCAGTGGCCGAGGCAGAAGATCGGTAACTGCAGAATTAGAGGGCCCAGCATATGAAAGCAGAAGATCGGTGTTGCAGCTGCAGAATTAGAGACTAGCACGGCAGGACAGAATGGGTATTGTAGCTGCAGAACTAGGGAGCCCATCAAGCCAGGAATGGAGAAGGCGGCTGTTGCAAAGGTAGAACTAGAGCGTCACGCTACGTTGATAGCGCAACCTGTCAGAATCTAGATACACCGTGCGCGCTGAATCCCGCGACTGACAGGTTATGCAAAATGTCTTAAACAGGAAGCTGCCGGATTTTAGATAACGGATGGGTGGGGGGTTTGCTTCAGTTTAGTCTTGCCTAGGGAAGCACAAAACCAAAATACACCAGTGTGTGTGTGATACCGGTATGACCTGCATGCGGAGTCTATCAGTTTGTGTTCTATGACTTCAATCTTCGCTGTAATCTCTTCACACTTCTGAGCCATAAACCAGCGTCGCGAAACACCGGACTTCATATCCACTTCCTGCTTCTGCAAGCCAGGGGCCAGACTAAACGTTGAATGGGTAGGGCAGCGCTGTGTGTATCAATCAGGGTTTTATTGCATCGCATGAAGGCAGTCAGTCTAACACTGTCAGCTTGCAGAGTGGAGAGGCGGATACATGCATGACCTTATCTGTGTATATTGCCAACGCTTTATTAAAAGATTACCAGGCTGGGAGTTGGCCAAGCATTGCTTACAACAGACCAAGGAAAGGTCACCTGTATAGCAGAGCAGTTGGGCACAAGTGTGAATCACAGATGAACTTTTAGAAATATATACATATTATATATACACTATATTGCCAAAAGTATTGGGACGCCGGCCTTTACACGCACATGAACACTAATGGCATCCCAGTCTCAGTCCATAGGGTTCAGTATTGAGTTGGCTCCGCCCTTTGCCACTATAACAGCTTCAACTCTTCTGGGAAGGCGTCCACAAGGTTTAGGAGTGTGTCTATGGGAATGTTGGACCATTTGTGAGGTCAGGTACTGATGTTGGAGGAAAAGGCCGGGCTCGCATTCTCCGCTCTAATTCATCCCAAAGGTGTTCTATCGGGTTGAGGTCAGGACTCCATGCAGGCCAATCAAGTTCCTCCCCCCCAAACTCCCCCATCCATGTCTTCATGGGCCTTGCTTTGTGCACTGGTGCGCAGTCATGTTGGAACAGGAAGGGGCCGTCCCTAAACTCCTCCCACAAAGTTATCCAAAATGTCTTGGTGTGCTGATGCCTTAAGAGTTCCCTTCACTGGAACTAAGGGGCCAAGCACAGCCCCTGAAACCCCCCCCCCCTCCCCCAAACTTTACACTTGGCACAATGCAGTAAGGCAAGTACCGTTCTCCTGGCAACCACCAGACCCAGACACGCCCATCGGATTGCCAGACAGAGAAGCGTGATTGGTCACTCCAGAGAACACGTCTCCACTTCTCTAGAGTCCAGTGGCGGCGCGCTTTACACCGCGGCATCCCACGCTTTGCATTGCACTTGGTGATGTGCGGCTTGGATGCAGCTGCTCAGCCATGGAAACCCATTCCATGAAGCTCTCTACGCACTGCTGTTGTGCCAATCTGAAGGCCACACGGAGTTTGGAGGTCTGTAGCTATTGGCTCTGCAGACAGTTGGCGACTTCCGCGCACTGTGCGTAACATGACCCCGCTCTGTCATTTTACTTGGCCTACCACTTCCTGGCTGAGTTGCTGTTGTTCCCAGTTGCTTCCACTTTGTTATAATACCAGTAACAGGTGACCACGGAATATTTAGTAGCCGGGAAATGTCACGGAACACCCGAATCCAATGATTTGGAGGGGGAGGGGCCCAATACTTTTGGTAATATAGTATAGCTCCTGTTACACCTTCTGACTGGGCCGCTCATAAAGCGAGTCCACAGGGTAAACGTTGATGCAATTCCAATGACCACGCACCCCGATCTCTCTCGTAGCTCCTTGTTCCACTGTACTGTGTTATTTTTTTTAGCCAATCAATGGTGCCACATGGTATTGTGAATGAAGAGCAATTGCAGGTATTTCAATACATAAATAAAGCTTGGTCATCTCCTTGACCTGTGAAAGGATTTGATATGCAAACTAGAAAGAAATCGTATTTATTATCTGCATGATACCTACAACACCAACATATTGCACAGGCCTTTATTTACATCAGTTCCCGCCCCTGAGGAGCTTACAATCTCAACATAGTTTCCAGAGCATTTGCTTCACCCATGCAGAACAAAACTTCAGGACCACGGAGCGCGTGAACACATTTCGAATAACGAAGATTTAAAGGAGAACTACAAGGTTAGTGATTTCCACACATCATCAGTTAGAGCCGACGTGTGACACGGAGACTGTTACACGTCGGCTCCATAGATCGGGAACGCATACCGTCGCTCACTCACTTCCTGATCCATCTCCCTGCAGAGAGCGGCGACTGTCAGTCACCACTCCTGACAGGGATTTACTCCTCCAGCACTGACACGAGGAACGGACGGGTGAGAGAGGCGGGCACAGCTGGCTCTAGATAGGCAGAACCAGCTGGGTGGATCTCAACAGTATTGTCGGGATCTGTCCCGGCTGCGGCTCTCTTAGCATATAGCAGGCAATAGCCCGCTATATACTGAGGATTGGGTTACGGGAGGAGGTTGGTACTGTGGTACCTCGGTTCACAAACGCTTCTGTTCGCGAACAGGAAGTTAGGCAAAATTTTCACAAACTCCGCAGCCATCCTCCCCGCTCTGACACGTAGGCGTGTCTTCCTCTAGTGGAGATCGCGTTCTGATCACAGTTTGATTCGGTTGGCGACCAGAATCGTTGAGCGAAGTAAGTTCGTGAACCGAGGTACTACTGTATATGTCCTCCTGTGACCCTATATACTGAGCTTTGGTTGACGGGTGGAGGTTAGTATATGTCCTCCTGTGACCCTATATACTGAGCTTTGGTTGACGGGTGGAGGTTAGTATATGTCCTCCTGTGACCCTATATACTGAGCTTTGGTTGACGGGAGGAGGTTAGTATATGTCCTCCTGTGACCCTATATACTGAGCTTTGGGTCACGGGAGGAGGTTAGTACTGTGTTTCCCCGAAAATAAGACACTGTCATATTGTTTTTGGCTCAAAAAAAAACACACTAGGTCTTATTTTTTTTATGTCCAACAATCCACACTTATTCATGTATAATAGTCTACATGTATTCATGTACAAAAATATTGTGATCAGGGCAATCAGGGGTGCCGTACCTTTCCAAGAGCAATTTGCTAACCAATCGCTGGCCAGAATGAGCGAAGCGCACTTTCACTATTGATTCCTCACAGGCGGAGTGCATTTGGTATCACTCCTCCTGTGAAAGCAGCCGGCGCTATAGAGGAAGCATCGGCTTATGCGGCTCTGCTCCCTCCGCTGCCGCCTCGCTTCCTCTAGCGCTGGCTTCGTTGGCACCGCTAATTCTCTCTTGCGGCTCTACAAGTTCCCCCTTAAACCACCACCGGCCCTGTGAATGGTCACAACTAGGTCTTATTTTCAGGGTAGGTCTTATATTTTAGCAATTCCCAAAAATAGTACTAGGTCTGATTTTCGGGGAAACAGGGTATATGTCCTCCTGTGACCCTAAAGAGAACTATGGGATAAAAAGGTCACCCTATAGTTCTCTTTTAATACAGCAAAATGTAGTCCTAACCCCCAAATAAAATACGTAAAAGCTGCGAGATCGGAGAAAATGATATTCAATTTCGACTGATAACATTTTACAAAGGATCCTAATGTATATAACTTCTTTTTTTTTCTTCATATCGGCCTCCAGTACCAAACTCTGTAACCAAATATCATTTATTAAATGAAATGAATAGCAAGACAGAAGAATACATGATGGATGAATGACACACATGGGATGTTTGTTTTATATACTGTTATCTCCGGCCTCGAAACCGACCGCAATTGGTTCCACATCATGTGATAACCTCGGCCCAGCAGCACGCGATATCCTGAAGTAAAAGTCTTTCTCACCGAGAATATCGATTTGATTTCTGCGCCATGAAAGCTCACGTCATCACCGTAGTACAGGTAGAGGCGCGGCGTATGCAAGTTCTAGTAAAAGCAACCTTAGCAGCTTGTCATGTCCTCAGAAAAAAAAAAAAGACTCCGACCCCCAAATTGTCCGTGAGGTGCCAAAAGTTAATCCACACTGGCAAAAATTTCGGAAAGGTGCCGTATCAAAAGTGACGTAATCGCTTTGTTTTGCCCGATGAAGGAAGCGGAGGCGTTCCGAAACGTTGGTGGTGTAAGCATACGCGTGGAAGAAAAAGAACTTTGCTTGAGGAAGCGCCGGAGTGCTGGCGACTTGCTGTTCTGTTGATCGGTATCAAAAGTGCGGAGCGCTGAAAAAAAGAACCCCCCCCCCAGTATCCCACATTGGGACTGTAACGAAAACAAAATGGAGGTCCATCTCATCCAGCAAGCAAAGGTTAGAGCCTCCAGCATGACAGGAAGAGAAAGAAAATCTCGAACGGGGGCACGGCCAGCAATGATATCCTTGCGTGTTGTGAGATTGGGGGCGGGTTAGGACCTCCGTCAGGTGTTGCTGTCTGGGGAAGTTCCTCTTACTTTGCTCTATGCAAAGCAAAGTCTCAGCCGGAGATCCACAATGGACTTGATTATGATGTGACTAGGGGCCCTATCTCACATACGAGGGCCAATTTACTTAGCAGCACGTCTTTGGAGTGTGGGAGGAAACCCAGGCAAGCACAGGGAGGACATGCAAACTCCTTGTAGACAGTGACCTGGCCGGGATACGAACCAGGGACCCCCCAGTGTAGAAGTGCTAACCCCTACACCACTGTGACATGAAGTTCTAGTTCATGATTGTTCCGCGTGAACTTTTTCATGTCTGTTGAGATACGACTTAAAGTGGAAACTTTTACTGCACTTGGAACAGGAAAATGGCTTCACCCCCGAGTGGGTTCGTTGATGTTTAGTCAGATACATTCTCGACGCAAAGCATTTCCCGCACTCAGAACACGCATAAGGCTTCTCGCCCGTGTGAGTCCTCTGATGTACGATAAGACTGGAGCACCGAGAGAAACACTTCCCGCATTCCGAACAGGAATAGGGCTTTTCCCCCGTGTGGATTCTTTGATGCTCAATGAGAATGGATCGGTCGGTGAAACATTTTCCGCACTCTGAACAGGAGTGCAACTCTTGCCCCGTATGGACTTTTTCGTGTCTGGTGAGAGAGATTTTCCAGAAAAAACTCTCGCCGCATTCGGAACAAGAGAACGGCTTCACCCCTGTGTGCGTTGTCTGGTGGACGGTAAGATAGGACTTTTTAGCGAAACATTTCCCACATTCGGAGCACGAGTAAGGCTTTACGCCGGTGTGAGTTCTCTGGTGATTAACAAGATGTGACCTCTTGGCAAAACTTTTCCCGCATTCCGAGCACGAATAAGGCTTCTCCCCTGTGTGAGTCATTTGATGGCAAGTGAGGTCTCCTCTCTTGATATAGGATTTTCCACACTCTGAACATGAAAACGGCTTCTCTCCCGTGTGAGCTCGCTGGTGAAGAACTAGGTGATGCTTAGAAGGGAAACACTTCCCGCACTCAGCGCATGAATAAGGTTTCGCCCCGGTGTGAGTCCTCTGATGGGTAGCAAGAAGTGCTCTGTGGGTGAAACGTTTTCCACATTCAGCACACGGGAAAGGCTTTTCGGACGAGTGAGTTCCCTGGTGCCAAGTCAGCCGTTGTTTCTGAGAGAAAGACTTTCCGCATTCAGTACAGGAATAAGGCTTCACGCCTGTGTGGGTGTTCTCATGTTCAAGAAGAATCCACCTGCGGGTAAAAGCCCTCCCGCACACGGAACACGAATAAGGCTTCACCTCTATGTGAGTCCTGCGGTGCAGAAGAAGACCGGATCTATAGGAAAAGCATTTCTCACATTCCGGACATGAAAATGGCTTCTCTCCCGTGTGACTCATCTGATGAGAAAGCAGGTGGCTTCTCCGGGGGAAACATTTCCCACACTCTGAACACGAAAACGGCTTTTCCCCCTTGCGACTTCTCTTATTTGACACGGGTTTGGCTCCTTGGGTAGAAGATTCGCCGCCCTCCCCGGTGTCAGGGAGTGAGTTTGCAGCAGATGGAGCCCTATGTGTAGACGGACTGGGTGGTACAGCGACGCTGTGAAATACTGGAAGGAGTTTTGGGGCAATGGTGTTTTCTTCGGAAGAATCGGATGTGATGTCATCGTCTTCTAGGACACCGGCTAAAGAGATATTGGTACGTTCGTCTAGGCTGTACTGTCTGTATCGGCCATCTTGGGGAAATAAGGACACAGGAAGACAGAAGAAAATTACTCCAAGAACAACCTGATGTTCAGTTAAATCGCTCAATAAAATGCATTTTAATATTCTGCTAAGAGAACTTCCGGAAACATCTTTGTCCGGTCTCCCCACAATCCCTCATATGGAGGCAGAGTGGGAGCAATACAAGTCCAGCAGCTTCTACCTAAAAGAGAACTATGGTGTAAGTGTTACACTCACCTGTGCTGATCTCTAAAGGAATGTCTTCCTCTTTAATTTTCAGACCATGTTCTTCCTCCTCCTCAGTTTTGATGTTTCTCTGGGAGGTTCTGGTGTCTCCGGGGTCTGTAAATAAAGATAACTGTGAAGTCCTCTGAAATGCATGAGAGACCCCAGAGAGTGTGTGTGGGGGAAGAATGAACACGTCATGATGTGAGAAGTGCCGGGGTGTATCAGAAGCTGATGGCTCCTGACTCCCCCCACTAGACACATTCCGTCCCCCCATTACTGTCTACTGACAGAGGAGGGGGGAGAAGAAGAGATTGTTGTAGTGACTGAACAAGGAGACTCTGGGACTTTTCTCTGGGTTTAGTGTTTATTACTCACCTGTGCTGATCTCTGGAGAACGTTCCTCCTCCTTACATAGATTGTCATTCCTCAAATATGTCTCCTCAGCTTCTTCTTTAACTTCAACTTTGATGGGAGTTTCACCCTTAAAAATACAAATGTATGACATGTGATCCGCTAAACAAATATTTACCTAATACAAAGTATTGTAAAGGACCTCAATGCCATCTACCTGATCATCCTGAGGGATCTCCTGATGTTCCTGTGTGGAATCCCGGGAATATAGAGGACGGGCCTGAGGGATCTCATGATGTTCCTGTGTGGAGTCCTGGGAATACAGAGGACGGGTCTGAGGGATCTCCTGATGTTCCTGTGTGGAATCCCGGGAATACAGAGGACGGGGACATCTCTCTGGGGTATTTCTGTTCCTGGATCCATCTGTAGGAAACACACACACTGACTGAATACATTGTCTCTATGTCTTTATATCAGAGGATGTGTGTATCTAGGGGGATCCTCAATACTCAAGAAATGAAAGTCTCCTCTTACCCGGTGATGTGAGGGGCGGCCGCTTGTCCATTAGGATGTCCTCGTAGAGATCTGTGCAGCCTTCTAAATGCTTCCACTCCTCTTGCTTTTACTCCAGTCTAATAACATCACAATAAACCTTAAAAACATGTCTGTAAAACAAACAATATATATTATACATCCCCGTGTACACTTTTGTCTTTAGAACAACACTACTCTATTCAAGGCCTTCAAACATTGCAATTTGCCTGACGTTCTAACAATTTCACATACTGTCCAAAAGGAAGAGTGTATACAATATATTGCCTCAAGTTTGTGGTGGACACCTGATCATCACGCCTATACGAGCTTGTTGGACAACACATCCTCAAACCATGACAAATGATATAAAGTTGCCTCCTTCTTGTGGCTTTACCAATTTCCAATCTTCTGGGAAGACTTTCCACAAAATGTTGGAGTGCGTCTGTTGGAGTTTGTGCTCATTCAGCCAAAAGAGCATTTGTGAGTTCGGGTGCCGACGTTGGATGAAAAGACCTGGCTCGCGGTCGGCGTTCCATAGGTGTTCAGTCGGGTTGAGGTCATGGCTATGTGCAGGCCTTTTCAGTTCCTCCACACTATACTAAACAAACCATGTCTTTATGGAGCTGGCTTTATGCACAGGGGAACCGTCATGCTGGAACAGAAAAGGACCTCCACCAAGCGGTTGTTGCAAGGTTGGAAGCACGCAATGGTCTGAAAGGTCTTTGTCTTGGATGTGAGAAGCTCTTCTTGGACTAAGGGGCTCAAGGTAAAGCCTAATAGAGGCACCACAAGGTGACCACACTATCGTAGAAGTCGAGGCTCCATGAAAGATCTTTGTCTGGGATGTAAGATGCTCTACTTAGACTAAGGGGGTCAAGGTGAAGCCTGATAGAAGCACCACAAGGTGACCACACTATCGTAGAAGTCGAGGTTCCATTAAAGGTCTTTGTCTGGGATGTAAGAAGCTCTCCTTGGACTAAGGGGGTGAAGGTGAAGCCTGATAGAGGCACCACAAGGTGACCACACTATTGTAGAAGTCGAGGGTCCATGAAAGGTCTTTGTCTGGGATGTATGAAGCTCTCCTTGGACTAAGGAGGTAAAGTCTAATAGAGGCACCACAAGGTGACCACACTATCGTAGAAGTCAGGGCTCCATGAAAGTTCTTTGTCTGGGATGTAAGAAGCTCAACTTGGACTAAGGGGGTGAAGGTGAAGCCTTATAGAAGCACCACAAGGTAACCACACTATCGTAGAAGTCGAGTGTCCATGAAAGGTCTTTGTCTGGGATGTAAGAAGTTCTCCTTAGACTAAGGGGGTCAAGGTGAAGCCTAATAAAGGCACCACACCTCAGGAACATTGTAGGACAAGGCAGGTCCACCTCAAAGTTCTGACTCTTTAGTCCCACATCAGGGAGGAGTCACGTCCACACGGGTGGCCTCACGTAACCTGGACAAGGCTTCATAAACCTAAAACTAAACAAAGGGTTTTCATCACAGCTGTATATTGTGACCTCCAACCCCACCAGCCCCTTCATTTATTGCCTCAGAACTTGCAATTTGGTTCCTCATCTGTAATATGCAGGACATGACTTTCTGGGAAATAGGCCCCCAGCTCCATAGTTCTGCACCTCAGAGGACTTGCTGGAAGATGATGGCTTGTTGAGGTGACATGACCCCCCATCCATTCCACAGAGAGTACTGGGACCCCCTTCTATCATAATAAGAAGATATTATTACCTGCTCCTCACTGGACACACAATCTCCAGCCCCACCAGAAGCTGCACGATAACAAGAAGAGAACTCTGCTAGGTTTCCCACTTGAGCTGCAACAAAATGGCTGCCGCCCTCCCTGACTGACTTCTCCTTCCCTCTGCGCGTGCGCGTCACCATAGCAACCAGACACAGCTGGGCAGCCAGGGAAGGTGCTGAGGGATCAGCACTACCTTATAAGGAAAACCCCGCCCTCTGGGCTGTGTGAACAGAGCGACTGCTAGAGGGCAAAGCTTCTACCAAACACTGTCTCCATGGAGAAGAAGGGGCGGCCGTTTTCCGTTAGTGTAGCCATGAATAGGTTTGAGATAATTATTATAAACGGTAACAAAATTAAAAAGTATTATTATTATTATTATTAATTTTTATGCATTTGGTGATATATATTTTTTTTCTTGAATTAAACGAAAAGAGCTCAATGATGGAGGCGGCCATTTTCTTGTAGCCCGGAATAGGAAGAGTTTTGATAGTTTTAAGAATCTTCCTGTTATGTGTTTGAGGCTGAAGACTGTTGAGGACTCGGAAGAGGTAATGGTTTCCTATTTTTGACAGATAAGGAAGAGAGAAGGGGGCCCCAGCACTCTCTGTGGACTAGATGGGGGGAATCATGTCACCCCAACAAATCATCATCTTCCTGCAAGTCCTGTGATGTGTAGGACATAAGATGGTGAGCTCTGCTGGGGATGATGGTTCTGGGGACGTATTCTTTAGAAAGCTGCATCTTGATACCATAGAATCAACCCTATCATCGGGGAATAGATTCGCTTTCAGCTCCAGCACTTGATGTAGATGTAGATGGTATGATCCATCTACAAACATTTTTACCTCTGCATATTGAGGTCATTTGATGGGATAAGGGGAAGCAGCACAGCATAAGATCAGGGGAGGCGCATTAATCAGGTTGACGTCGGGTTCCCTGATCCAGGTTGACGTCGGGTTCCCTGATCCAGGTTGACGTCGGGTTCCCTGATCCAGGTTGACGCCGGGTTCCCTGATCCAGGTTGAAGTCGGGTTCCCTGATCCAGGTTGACGTCGGGTTCCCTGATCCAGGTTGACGTCGGGTTCCCTGATCCAGGTTGACGTCGGGTTCCCTGATCCAGGTTGACGTCGGGTTCCCTGATCCAGGTTGACGTCGGGTTCCCTGATCCAGGTTGACGTCGGGTTCCCTGATCCAGGTTGACGTCGGGTTCCCTGATCCAGGTTGACATTAAGTTTCATGATCTAGGTGGGCTATGCGACTCTCAGGTGGGCTATGCAGCTCTGAGGTGGGAAATGCAGCTCTCAGGTGGGCTATGCGGCTCTCAGGCTGTAGCAGTCTTGGAAGCCCCTCTTCATATGAGAGCTGGCTGCCCAGTGTTAAAACAAGCCACCAACTCCACACCATATTGTAAAAGTAGAATCACTTTGGGGATCCAATGCCATCTACCCATCTCTCCAACTGAAATAATTATTTGTAGGGCCACCTGATGACTGTGCTGGAAACCCCCCTGTGCCCTGGCAGGGGTTTGGCTGTGTGAACTGCATGGTGGCCAATGTAAAAAGTCTCCCTTGACACTTCTGGAGATAAAGTATTGATTACCAGAGCTGTTGGACTTTCACGGTTGCCAGCTTTAAAAAAAAAAAAGTATAATTCCAGAACAGCTTGGGTAACAGAAATATGGACATCGGGTGTGATTGCCTATTCTGCACTGTGCTTGAGTGCCGTGTTGCAAGATGTGGACTGCTCAGCATTCCTTGGGATCTCATTGGAATGATGGTGACGTCATCCCTTCAATACGGAGAGCCGTATATTTAACCTCGATTGCGGTGTTATTTATATATTGCAGTGTCATCTTATTGCATCTTTTCAAGTACTTATATATAGCGAAGGAACATTGAGACGGACGCAAGGATCTCTACAAGGACATCATAATGGAGTACCATCCATTACTGACATCACCCGGTAAGAGGAGACTTTCATGTCTTGAGTATTGAGGATCCCCCTAGATACACATCCTCTGATATAAAGACATAGAAACAATGTATTCAATCAGTGTGTGTGTTTCCTACAGATGGATCCAGGAACAGAAATACCCCAGAGAGATGTCCCCGTCCTCTGTATTCCCGGGATTCCACACAGGAACATGAGATCCCTCAGGCCCGTCCTCTGTATTCCCGGGATTCCACACAGGAACATCATGAGATCCCTCAGGCCCGTCCTCTGTATTCCATGGAGGAACATCATGAGATCCCTCAGGCCCGTCCTCTGTATTCCATGGAGGAACATCATGAGATCCCTCAGGAGGATCATGTAGAGGTTGGTTTTGACTAAAACTGACATAACTGAGTTTCATCATTAATCAATCACTCCGATAAATATGTTGTGTTGTATATTGTGTAGGTTGAAGGCCTGATTGTTGTTAAAGTTGAAGAAGAAGAGAAACCGATGAGGGTTGATGATCAATGTAAGGAGGAGGAATGTTCTCCAGAGATCAGCACAGGTGAGTAAAAAAAACCCTAAACCCAGAGAAGAGTCCCAGATTATCTTTGTTCAGTCAACAATCTCCTCTTCTCCCCCCTCCTCTGTCAGTAGACAGTAATGGGGGGACGGAATGTGTCTAGTGGGGGGAGTCAGGAGCCATCAGCCTCTATTAGACTCCGGCTCTCCTCCTCACATTATGTCATTGTGTCTTTCCAGCCAGGAGACGTGACCAGTCTCCACCCCACACACACTCTCTGGGGTCTCTCATACATCTCAGTACAGGGGGCTTCACTCTCATCTTTATTCACAGACCCCGAAGACATCAGAGCTACTGAAAGAAATATCAAAGCTGAGGAAGAAGAAGAACATGTAAGGATTAAAGAGGAGGAAATTCCTGTAGAGATCAGCACAGGTGAGTCATAAACAGTAAATCCAGAGAAGAGTCCCAGATTCTCCTTGTTCAGTCATTACAACAATCTCTTCTTCTCCCCCCTCCTCTGTCAGTAGACAGTAATGGGGGGACGGAATGTGTCTAGTGGGGGGAGTCAGGAGCCATCAGCCTCTATTAGACTCCGGCTCCCTTCCTCACATCATGTCATTGTGTGTTACCAGCCAAGAGACGTGACCAGTCTCCCCCCACACACCCTCTCTGGGGTCTCTCATACATCTCAGTACAGGGGGCATCAATCTCTTGTTTTCCCCCCACCTCTGTCAGTAATAATGGTGGGACGCAATGTGTCTAGTGGGGGGAGTCAGGAGCCATCAGCCACACGCACTCTCTGGGGTCTCTCATACATCTCAGTACAGGGGGCTTCACTCTCATCTCTATTGACAGATCTGGACGACATCAGAGCAACTGAAATAAATATCAAAGCTGAGGAGGAGGCGATGAAACAGGAGAAGATTGCTATAGAGATCGGCATGGGTACGTAATTAACACAAAATTCAGAAAAGTCAGAGATTATTCTTATTTTTTTATACCTGGTATGGGAGTCATCATACAAACGTTTTCAGCGGAGCCGCTTGAAGCATCGATAGCTCAGATGTTTGTAGAAGTAGGTTGTTAATGCTGAATTTTAATCTACTCCTGTTCCCCTTCCCTGGTTCCTCCCTTGTGGACGGGCTAATGACATTTCCAATAAAAACCTTTTCAGTTTTTTATTTTATTTCATACCTTGTTTTAGACCCGGTGACATCATGTCTGGGTCTCTGTGCTAGTCTGTGCAATGCAGGTCAATCACTTCCTGAAGGCATCTCGGTACACCTCTTAAGAACCCTTGACCCTGATGCAAGCAAGGTGCTGGCTCTTGAGAGGAGCCATGGAAGTAGTATCAGGCCTTGATGGGTTGGTATCAGTCTGGAGGAGAGGGGGTGTCCTTAGGCAGGTGCATTTGCATACATCCCACCCTAGGTAACACCCACATGTGATGCTGAGCCTCCGTCATTGAAATCCAATGAATGCAAGGAGCGAGCCATGGACAGCAAGGCTGGGGAAGAAAGACTAGATGATGCTGGAGGTTCTCCAGCCAGGAAATTAGGAGGTCCATTCTATACTCCTCAGAGCCATCTAGGGGGGCTAGTGCCATATGAACGGCATCCATCCGGCTATAAACCCTTCACTTTCTAACATGTTTATAAATTATATAGAGTCAACACATTCCGGGCAATGGTGTTCAGTAGGGATGTCCCTCTACCGATACAAGTATGACAGGGCTTGAAATAGGTACGGGCTGCTTGTGCAAGTGACCCGCCCGGATGACTTGTATAGCAGCCTGCTCGTCCATCCTCCCCTCCAAGGTCCGCCCCTCCGGTATAGGACACATTTTTGATCTAGGGTCAGCAGGCAGAGCAACAACGACCCTCGGGGACATGCCGTTCCATACTCCTAGAAGCAGCGCCACGTATTGGTACCAGGGAACTCTTCCAGAGAGTGAAGTTTCACCGGACAGGTGGCATCTCTCGCAGAATAGCTGCAACACATTTGCTATTGCATTAACCACTTGTCGTCCATGGTCGTTTCTGAACGGCCGGACGGGAGCCTTATAGGAGCGGGAGGGCGTCTTAAGATGTCCTTCCCCTCCCCCCGCTCGTGCTCAGCGCAACAGCCAGTGATTTATTCGGGGATAGAGAGGAGGTCAGAGGGAGATCGTGTACTGATATCCCCTTGATCTCCTGTCACAGAGCAGCCGTGCCGGTCCCGGCTGCACCGAGCACATCGGATCTCGGAACCGGCAACGGCAGTGACAGCTGCTGCTAATACAAGCGATGGGGCGTCTCTAGAGACGCCCCATCGCTTGTAGTAGGTGCGGGTGTCCACCGCCGCTGCTGCTGCCGGGCCCAAGATCCCCTGTGCCCGGTGAGGCCAGGACCGTCACGGCGACCCTGTCAGTGGAGATCAAAGGGAGTTCAGTACACGATCTCCCTTTGATCGACTCTCCAGTCCCCGAATGCAGGAAGTGATGTATATTACATCACTTCCTGCATTCAGTGTCACTCTCTGGTTACAGATGTCGTGAGAAGCTGATGAAGCTGCTTCATCAGCTTCTCTGGGGGGTCCCTAGGTGACATTCGGGGTCTTAGAGACCCCTGATGTCTTCATAAAGAGGACCTGTCATGTGACTTGGCTAACACATAGTGGATTTCTTAGCCCCCCTATGTGATAGCAAAAAAGTTAAGGGTAAAAAAAAAAATTAAAGCATAAAAAAAAATAAAGAAGTTAAAAAAAAGTCTCAAATAAAAAAATGTAAAATAACACACGCAAACCCCCCACACGCAAACATGCGTCGGGTGCACCTACGTGCAAAAACAACGATTCCGCCCATTGTGCCGCACATGTTACATATCGCCGCGAACGTCGGAGCGAGAGCAATAATTCTAGGGCTATCAATCACTGATAACACTAAATTGATGAGCGGTTAAAGCGTCGCCTATGGCCAATTTTGGGTGTGGTCGTTTTCTGCCAATTTTAAGTCTTGTTTGGTGTCTATTTACCCGACGTGACCCCGACTTGTATATTTTATCAAAAAAATTGGGGTGATAATAAATGTTTCATTACATTTCATAAGGAAAACAGTTTTATTTTTCAAAATGTAGGGTACTTTTTATGTTGTATAATAAAAAATAAACACCCCCCTCCCCTAATGGTGATTAAATACCACCAAAAGAAAGCTCTATCTGTCCCCAAAAATGGTATAAAAGTCATTTCAGTACAGCGTTGCATGACGGAAAAAATGTCAGTCAAAGTACCGCAGCGCCGGGACAGGAAGGGGGCGTAACACCGCGGTCAGCAAGTGGTTAAGCTTTTTTTTGTACCTGCAGATGGCCAGTACAGGAAGTGTGATACAGACGACGCCCCACCATCCGAAGAAGACTTCACATCCGATTTGGCCGAAGATGAGGACATCACATCCAACTCTTCTGAGGAAATCCCCATCACCCCAAAACTTCATCCCGTACCTCACGGATCAGATCCATCAACGAATCCCTCTACACACGGGTGGGGCTTTCCTGATAGTCCAGGCGGCGACCACCGGGAGCTTGATGAATCTGTTGCCGATAAGGTAGACCCCACGTCAGAGCAGACAGGTCCCGAAGTAGAGAAACCCTATTCGTGTTCCGAATGCGAGAAGAGTTTTACTCGGAGATACAATCTTAACATACACCTGAAAGGTCACCGAGGGGAGAAACCTTACCCGTGTCCCGAATGTGGGAAATGTTTTTCTTTCACCTCCGATCTCACCAAACACAAGAGAACTCACACGGGGGAGAAGCCGTACTCCTGTTCCGAATGCGGACGCCGTTTTTCACTCAACTCCGATCTCACCAAACACAAGATGATCCACAAAGGGGAGAAGCCCTATTCCTGCTCGGAATGCGGGAAGGGTTTCACCCGGAGATACAACCTTCTCATACACCAGAAAGGTCACAAAGGGGAGAAGCCGTACAAATGTTCGGAATGTGGAAAAAGCTTCCCTCTTAAACATTTCCTTATCGAACACCAGAGGGTTCACACCGGTGAAAAGCCGTACTCGTGCTCCGAATGCGGCAAATGTTTTACCAAAAAGTCGTACCTGGCCAGACACCACGCCACTCACACCGGGGAGAAGCCATATTCGTGTTCAGAGTGCGGGAAATGTTTCACTAGCGTATCGAATCTGAACAGTCACCAGAAAACTCACACGGGGTTGAAGCCGTTCACTTGCTCCGACTGCGGCGAAAGCTTTTACCGAAGATCGGCCCTGAGCATCCACGAAAGAGTTCATACGGGGGAGAAGCCATACCCGTGTCCTACGTGCGGGAAATGTTTCGGCCAAAAATCAAGTCTCCTGAAACATCAAAAGACTCACACGAAGGACGTCCGATACGTCTGGCATTCCTGTTCTGAATGCGGGAGGTGTTTTAGAAGCAAATCGAATCTGAGTTCACACATGGAAGCCCACAAGAGATTAAATCTAATGTTAAATGAGATGAACCACACAATGGGAAAGTCCTGATGGGAAAAATCAATTTTTGCCAAAATATTGAAATATATATATATATATATATATAGATATCATTTTGTAATTCAATAATGAATGTGATGTTAATAAAAAACAAGATTCTCGTTTCAATCTGCACGTGCTGTAAATTTTCACAAATATTTGGGGGAAGAAAAAGTAATGTTGCTTCCTTGTGTAGCGTTCACCCCCTATGAAGAAGCTGGATATGAATTTGGTTCACCGGCCACGGCCCTTTTCCTTCGCTCCATCAATACAAAGACTTTTGGGATAGAACAGGCTCGAGGAGTCGTAGGGTCTTTTTAGTATTTATTGCTCAGTATCAACTCGGAGAGAGGGTGAGGGTTACAGGATACCCGAGTAACAAAAGAGAGGAGAGTGTCTTCACCAGTAGCAAAAGGTCCTATGAGGGCGACCAGAATAGACTGTCAGACAACAGCCAGGAACAATCCAAGGCTCTGAAGAAGAACAGTCACCATACTTGCAGTGCACCAACTGGCTTCTCTTCCGTATAGTATCTGAATAAAGGGCGAGGGATCTCTTACAGGGTCCAGACGGCAGCTCCTCTGCGACACTCTTTAATAAGCAGATTCTTCCTCCAGCCCAGCATCCATTATTTCTTCTCAGTAACATCTTAGGCCCCCAGCATCTGCCACACGCTGAGGCCTAGGCCAGGCATCTTGCAGCCCACAGACCTCCTCCAGGGGAGAGAGAGAGACTTCTGGAAGGTGTTCCCGCATATTTATCACCTTCCTCCAGCCATACCTCTGAGTCAGCCTGCTCAGGCATTTGTCAGAGTCAGATGCATACTCATACTCCCATAGTGTATGCTGAGGCCCCAGCCCAGCAACAGGGGGAAATAATCCATCAGACTTGGGGAAAGCTGCAGATCTCAGCATTCAGACCGACTACAGTCCACATACAACAGTAACACTGCGACATAGCAGAGGGCGCAACGTAGCAAACTAGAGGCATTACGAACCATGTTGGTGTATTGACTGACCCCCCTACTTGGGTGATTGCCAATTGCCGTTTTCCATGTCCGGGTTGAAGTCTGGGCTAACTGGGTTCGCACCAAGCCCAGACTCCTCTCTAGTCGTCAGTGGGCGGATTTTTATTTCCTGGTCCTTTGTGCGATCCTTTAATGATATAGTGGAGCTGTACAGGATGTTTTTATACCGTACACTGTGCTCAATGACTGCTTACCTCCCAAAATGCCGACGGCTTAGTAACCCGATTTAGACTCCCCTATCTGAGTGGAGGAATCACAACCTTCCTGGCTAACAACCCCTGTTCTGGATGGGTTACAAAGCCCATAGGACTACTTAGCCCCCCACACTCCTGAAGGTTGTTCAGGAGGCATATGAAACAGGGAGCGCTCCCATCATCCATGACGGGCCATCATGGTGGTAATACCTAACCTGGAGAAAGATAAATAGGGGGCACTCCCATCATCTATGACTGGGGCTATCGTAGTGGTAATACCTAACCTGGAGAAAGATAAATAGGGGGCACTCCCATCATCTATGACTGGGGCTATCGTAGTGGTAATACCTAACCTGGAGAAAGATAAATAGGGGGCACTCCCATCATCTATGACTGGGGCCATCGTGGTGGTAATACCTAACCTGGAGAAAGATAAATAGGGGGCACTCCCATCATCTATGACTGGGGCCATCGTGGTGGTAATACCTAACCTGGAGAAAGATAAATATGTGGTTCATTGAGATCTATTTTCTTTATTTATAGGAATAGGGGATTAGCTTTGGATTCATCCCGAACCCAGCCTGGTGAACGGGCGAAGAAAATGTCTAGATTTGGCAGGTTCGTCTGCCCAGCCGAAATTCATTCAGCAACTTGTATCACTACCTCCACTAAATGCTTGCTTCCCATTGGCTTGTTTTAGTGGAAAGAAGCTGGAGAGGAAATTTGGTCAGCGGCATCACCCAGCGTCCCCGGCTGGTTTGTTGACGTTCAATAGCCGGCAGAGGACAGCCATTTGTGATGGTGGTGGCATCACTCATCGTTTTTGATGATGCTGCACAAAAATGTATATATATATTTGTGAATGAGTAATAAGGGGTACTATGTACCTGGCATCCATTCACACCTAGGGGGAGCTAGATGTCTAGAGGCATCCTTCATTTAAAGGGCTTTCACATTCCAATAAGTCATCCCCCGGCCGACCCCCCTCCCACATCTACAGAGCTAGGGATGTGGGCATGAGACCCTAGTCCACATCAACATAGTAACAAGGTGCTCTTCTTGCAAGGTACACTCCCAAAGTTGAGTGTATGAGGCCTGGTATGGTTCAGGAGGGGGGGTCAGACCCGCTACCCCCCCCCTTTTCCTGGCCAGCCAGACGGCATGTCTGGGTAACCATCTAGCATAGACAGGGGAGGGGGCATGCCATATTTTTTATAAACACTGTGTACTGTCCCTTTTAGGAAAAAAGAATGGAGTCCCCCTCAAAATCCATAGCTGACCCTTTTACAAACAGAACAAAGTCAGTGGGGAACGGTCGTTTCGTTGCAGTAGGTTTTCTCTTCTTGTTCTAATGTCTTTTTCTAGGGATTGCACATTGTACTGGTGCACAACTACATGTGCAGTTTAAAGCATCCGCCAAGCATGCTATTTAAAGCATTTACGTATTTTTAATAAGGATGCACCGAAATGTTTGTCCGCCGAAAAACATATCGGACGAAAATGGTACTTTGGGTAAAATGCCAAAAGTGCCATCTTTCGACCGAAATTGTGGAGCATGCCTGGTCTCTCTCCTCCCCGATGGGCGCTGCTCTGTGTCCGCTCTGACACAGCGCAGCATCCTGCGGGTAGGAGACAAAATGTTCAGGAGGCCGAGCGTTGCGGGGAGGAGAGTGCTGTGATAAATAGCCGTACTAGAAAGCTCCTGCTTAAGCCTTCAGAATCCTGTGCTGTCCTGCAGAACGACTGGATCCCCAGACTTACCCCCCAACTGACCCCCTGTGGTGTTGTTTCTCTTGTGTATAGCACAGTCACGAGCCGTGTATACTATATAGCCTGTCCTGCAAGGTTGGGCGCCCTTGGCAATGGAAACATGTCTTTCTTTACCCCTCCAGAACAAGCCATGGACTGGTTGCGCACTACTGAGTAATGCTTGATGCTCCCATGATGAAGCTTAAAGGAGAACTATGAGATGAGTGATTTCCACTCACCTCATAGTTCTAGCCGACCTGTGACAATGAGACTGTCACAGGTCGGCTCAGTAGATCGGGAGGTGAGCAAACACATACCAGGTTCGCTGACCTCTCGATCCTGTCACGGCTCT